>NW_017298173.1:231892-253609 GCF_001594075.2 Trachymyrmex cornetzi
CCGCCTCGTCCTCGTCGTTCTGCTTGTGCTACTTGCTTTGATCCTTTATCCGTAATTGCTTTCATCCGGCGAAGTCGTACCTCTTGCACGTACGAATCTGTCTCGCATCATGGGCACCGCGGGTTCAACACGAACGAGATGCGAGCACGAGTAATCCGTAATGATGAATACCGGCGACCGTGACGACGAGCACGAAGATGAAGAGACGTGTGTAACCACCCATATAAGCCGCACGCACAGAGTGTACGCCGCGAAGTGATCGGCCGAACGTGGCAACTCGCGCTAGACTGAGACAGCGGTTGGCAAAAGGGAAGACCAGAGAAACAGGAATGGAGAAAAAGAGGTGATGGAAAATAAGACAAAGAGATAAAAAGAGAGAAAGAGAGGGATTGGACACACGGGGGATGGAGAAAACCGCCTCGTCCCTGCGAACGGGTGTCCGAACCGGAAACCGAAACCCCTGAAAAAGGAGGCGGTCGGGGTCGTGTACGAGCTGCCGGTCGAGCTCTCGCGACTCGCAGCCACCGCCGCGATATAGACGCGAGGAGCGCTCCCCACGATGGCCATAACCCTCCTCCGCCACTTCCACCTCCGGAGAATCCACCCTCTCCAACGCCCCTACCTCCCGTGGCCACCGCCAGTTCCCACTACGATTTCGCGGGAGGCTGCGGACTGGACCAGCACGCAACTAGCGTGATCCCCACCACGTCGCCAGAGTACCAGGGTAGTAGACTTGGGGGCGCGAAGACGCGGGGAGAGGGAGGCATCGCAGGGCTCGAGGGGGCGCGAGAAGGCGGGTGAGAACGGCGGTCCGGGGGCGGAGGAGAGAGTCGGAGGACAGCATCCCCGAAGCCCACCCCACAGATCAATATTGTGCCCACCACCGTGTACCGGAGAACTTGCCTCATCTCTCTCGAATAACCGTTGTGCGCCACATGCCTCATCTCTCTTACCCCTAACCGCCCCCTTGCGAACTCCCGTAGCTCACGGCCGTTGCCGTGTATTGCGCACTCTATCTCTCTCCTCTCTTTCTCTCTCCCCACCTCTCCTCCTCTCCACCTACCCCTTCTTCACTTATATTCTCGCCTTCCCTCTCAAGGGTAAGCGCGCGCGAGGGTGTACGTTGATTCTATCGCGAACCGTCGCAAACGATGCTGGAGCATGGTCCAAGTCCGCTAAGGGGGATTAGCCTCGGCGGTCGAGATCCCAGGGACGGCATAGTTTCGATGCACCTAGGGTGTCGACACGAAAGATAAGTAGAGCGCGGATAGATGTCGGGATTGACAGATGAATCGATTGTTTTCCAAGTTGTTGAGAAAACGAGGGTAAAGACGAGGTCGACCAGATGGTTGATGGATGGACAAAATGTTATTCTGTACATATACATATATGCATGCATATCCATGTTTCGCACGGTGATTGTCAATTAAAAGTTGTACAAAAGAAAACCGAGTGACCTCCTTTGCAATTCTCAAGTACAAAAAGTTGAACGTGCTATAAAGTTGTGATAGGTTTAAAAAGTGTAATTAAGTTGACGAATACTTTTATGGTTTCCCCTTTTTAATTCTTAAACAAATTTAGTAAATATAATCATATTTTATGTAGACAATTTTTTAATATTGATTAAAAGATCTGCTCTATTATACTTACAGCATATATACATGGTGTCCGGTAAGTTTTGACAAAGCGCTCGTATGTAGATAGAGCGGACTAAACTGGGTCGAAAAGTCCTCTACCACACACAATTGCGATTGTCGCAATTTCTTCTTTAGTTATCCAATGTTTAAAATATTGATGCATAAAATAACTTTAAGATATCTTTAAGAGTTTATTAAGAGACATCTTTAAGATTTTCCATTAAAAAAACTCTGGAAGAAATTTTAAAGTTGTCTTATATACATCGATTTTACCCCACTCATTCGACAGTAGAAATTAACATCTCGTTCATTATTGCGAAAATAGCAAAATGGTAGAGGATTTTTCGACTCGTTTAGTCCGTTCTATCTACACAAGAGCGTTTTGTTAAAACTTACCAAACACTGTATCTATTATGCTATAATTATTAAAAACGATAACAGTAACATCAATATTGTAATATATCAATAATTTCTTACTTGACATAATTGTTATACAGAGAATGTGTTATATTACATATATTATTGAGTGAGATATTATAATATTGATGTAATATCATTGTTGTTTATAATACGTGTATGTTATAATATAATGTAATATATCTTAGCGTATTACAAATGAATATGCTTTAAAAAATTGAATAATAAATATGCAAAAAAATAATTAGCATAAAATGCTGTTTTATTGTTGATTATTTAATTTAATTTAATATATCTTGAATGATATACGGAATTCAATGTAATAAAATGATACAAGTAGTTCTCTTACCAACAGCTGTTTGCTAACAAGTTTCCAGAAAAATCACACAAGGCGCTTCAGTCAGACGGAACTCGTAATTCGATAAAAATAGAATGCTCCGTTTTAATAGTTTTCTTCGAAAAATTTTTTATATTATTTGACAAAAATTGCTCGATAAGAAATAGGTACATAAATTTATTTTTATAATCTCAACCAAAAATAATTTTTTTTAAACTATTGTTGATAATGTAACTCTTTCTTCAAAAAACCTTCAAACTAGATTACCGAAGCATGAAAATGTAGTGCATCTACATGCTTTACAATCGATAACGGTTATATCGGCCTTTATTATACTGTTAAACTCTCACAATATTTCTCTCAAGAATATTTTAGTCGAGAAAGGAGATTTCTTCAGTGTGGGAGGTTTTGAATGTGACGAAAGAGAGAAAAATATTAATTAAAAACTTTCTACCTATACTTATACTTTCTTATAAAAAATATCTTTAATATACGATAATATAAATAAAAATTGAATATCAGTCATATATGATTAGAACCATTTTTGCAATTATTGCCTTCAGTATTTCTATTTTATTTGCATGATATCGTTTCAATTTATTATTTTTTAGATCGTAGCACGGTTTTAATTCAAATTACTTCAGAACCGACTAATTTGATATAAAATAGTTGTAATAATCAGAAATCCGATGAATGCCTAAAGTACAATCAATAAAACTTATTTATTCATCAATGTTACTCATTGATTTTATGTAATAATAGCATGGTCTGAATAAATTACATTAATAATTAATATCTACATAACTATATCTAATAACACTGATTAAAGTTCTCATTATACAATGGAACTGCAATTAACAATTTGTAATCAGCCATAAATAAACTTAGGTAAGTACATACAATCTAATCATTAGATATATAGTGTTTTCATAACTATTCTACAATTATAACTAATAATTAAACAATACCGTTATTTTATATATACTGTTGAAATATGTAAAGTCGAAATATTCTACATGAACTACGACACAACAGTATAATGTACTTAATGGGACATTATCGTTATAAGTGTCCACGATAAAGTCCACGAGCGAGTAACGAGCAGTAAGAAAGAGAAGAGGTGGGAGAGGGAGAGATTCAGGGATTCAACGTTTTCCTTCATATATACGAGGTCGTTTACTCATTGTTATAACTTCCTTAGAAGCCATTACAAAGACGCGCGCTCCTCCATTCTAAGATAATTCGGCTGACACAAAGCACACAGCTACCCAAAGTTCACGAAGGGAAGAGAGAGCGGGCAATTTGCCATACGCTACATTAAATTTCACAAAAGCGGAAAGCGCTTGCCACGCTAACGTAAACACTAATCAAAACTATGTTTCTAGAGCGTGTTAGGCATCGCATTTGTACCCGTACCATTTAGAGCAACATCGAATACAATTACCTACCTACTCAGTATGCTAATTATCGCAAGACCGCCAGACGTGGTAATATATCGTCATCTTGCCCGCGCCGTCCCGAGATGGTCAAGGCTGAGATTCTCCTTCTCGCTTCCCAGCGAAACAATGCGTTTATAAATTCATACGTACCGACAAATTAATCGCGGAAAAAAATCATTGAGAAGCAAATTTTTGCATGCTTTAACCTCCAACTTTATCCTCTCCATTAACATATTCCGAGAAGCGCAGAAGTGAATTATTGAAACGACTGATTGTCTAATGATTAAGATACCCATAAATATTGATAGTAAAAAAGAGATTCCGACGTGGCACATCTATTAAAAAATAGTGAAAGCACGTACGAATCTGTTCATTCGTCTCGGATTATCGCGCTACGAACAGCAAGTGGGTCTCTTGAGGGATTAGTTCAGAATGGTCAAGGCTACGGCTGAAATGGACGAACAGGCACGAAGAATGAGCGATGTTTTGTAGAAAGCAGGTATACACAAGCAGGAAGGGAAAGGTTGCACCTGGCAACCCCAAGATAGAACCTAAACTCACGCCTCGTAGGCGCGTCTCTCTCTCTCTCTCTTTCCACACGGTCCGGCCCATCCCACTCTCCACGGTCCATTCCTTACAGCCGGCCGTCCGTCCCTCTTTGAGAACCAGCCTGCTGGCCATGCACTCGCCCAAAATAACAGAAATTGTGGAGAAATCAGCGTTCCCCATGGACCGTCCTTGTGGACCATTGTGGCGCCTCTAGGAGCAACGGAGGTTCCTCGTCGAGATGGAACGTTATTGTGTCGCCGAGTTTTCGCTTCTTTGGATCGTTCTCGCATTGCCCAAGGGTGGTTTGACTTCTGCGCCCTTTTCAATCTCATTGCACTTTAATGCCGATTGCACGAGGCACCAGGTGTCACGATAGTATTCCCTGACGTATCCCTCGCTTGTTCGCTTGATCGCTCGCTTACTCGCTATCGCTCGTGGACTTTTATTTACGATGCGCGACGAATCCGATGCGGAACGCTCGGTTAAATGCATGCGGGGACAAAGTTCTCTCGTGTGTGCTCGAGGGGGTGAAGCAAAACCGCTAGCGATCGACCCGGGGTTTTCTCTCCCCGAACTTTCGGGTCAAACATTCGACGCTGGAAACGTCTATTTGGGTCACTCGGTTTGCGAACAGATCACTCGAAACTTTTGCGCAATTGACGTATCCAGGACGGAATGTGTGTGATCTGTGCAAATATATGTTTTCCAAGCTATACTTCGAATGAACGAAAATGTTAACGCCTTCGCTTATCTAACCGTAAGCGAGTCTGCGTAGGATTTTCTAGTCAATACCATCTGTTATAATGGAAATAAAACTTCGAAACATTCAATGTTCGATATATGTATAGAACACGGAACATGTGGTATACACAGTTACTTTTAATTTAAATACACGTATTTCAATCTTGTCTAACAAATAATGTTTAGATAGATCAAAACATATTTTAAGGATAAATTATTTAACGAGAATAGTCTATATTTTTTCTAGCGAAAATGTCAAGAGACATCATCGTATCGATACTTTTCAATTTGAAAATTTCATTTCTTGGTGAGTAAATTTCAACTAGAATTCCTCTTAAAAAAACATATTTCAGAGAAAAATCAATCGAGGAATAAAAAATTTTGTTATTTATTTATAATATTTGATTATATAATATTATATAACATATAATATATTAACATTATATAATATATAATATTTGAACTGTAAAAAATACGCGATGTATAATATCACGATTAAACATCTTTTCAGTCTTCTTATAAATTTTAACAAGAATTTATTTAAAAACTTATATATTTCCTTAATAATAACAGGGAAGAATAAAATTGATTAATTGAGAGGAAGAGAAAAATAGACGGACTAAATAAAATCTGGTGCAAAATGTTGCAGTATTAGTCATCAAAGTCAAAGTGGGTTACTTTTTTTGAGTTAATCAGTGTTACAATCAGCTGACTTCTTACTTACGAGATCATAAATTATTTCGCTAACCTCGCTATGTATATGCTTGACCGACTTCGATTATTACAGAAACGGAATATGATTAACTTTGCACTTTTACATCAGAGACGTTTACGAGCGGTGCGAAAGTGTACGAGGAAGGGCGTTAATCGCATTTATTCTTGTCTTACTAACTCTTTTCAGCTGTCGCGTGTCACAGCGATAAAGTTTGAGGGGGTAGAACACCCCGCATACATTCAGCTCTTTGCAAAATTATACACTATGTCGATGCAGATCCGTCACGACAGGGTTATTTTTATTGATTGCCGAGACTTTTCGGTCACGCGAAAGACGCAATTCAACATCGGCCAATTTCACCGAGAAGAATTTACATTTGCAATCCAATAATTAACTGATGTCAATTATCCCCTCCACACTTTATATCAAATGATATTTCGAAGGCACGTTTTGTATATTCCAATCAAACAGAATTAAAAGTGTGCCATCACGAATCGATCATTACAGATTGTACGCAAGTAGGATATTATTTATTTCGACTATATAATTATTGTCAGGTCATTTAATAATTATATTCAATACGTTCGCTTCAATCGTGATCGAAGATTCTCTACACAGATCTCTAATTAAGATGCGTAGAATGTGTTCGAATTAACATAAATGCCTCCTTAATCTCGCTAATTGTAAGACTTGAGATGTAAAGAACAGGCTCCTATGAACCCCCATCTCGAGTCTGATGACAAGTGACGAAGAAAAGTATTCATTAAGAGAGCACGCTTTTTTTTACTGTTTCTCACAATGAGTTACGAACAGACATAATAGAGAAAAAGAGAAAGAGCGAAAGAGGACTTGATGTAAAAGAGCCGAGTGTAGTAGAACGCTAAGTAGAATGAGTAGAGAAACGTGTCTCTGTGCGTGAGGTACTCATTTGGGAGAGAACCTCTCTCTCCCGTCTCTTTCCTTGCTTTCCTTCCTCTCTGTTCTTTCCATCCTTCTTTGTCTCTCGCCACGTCTGTATATCCCGGAATACTAATGATGCTGCGAGAAAATCCGCCCGGTAGTAACCCAAAGGTACCTACGGTTACTTGCAAAGTTTTCGCTTCACGTGCCAACTCGCAGGTTCGTATGTACTTCGAAGGCGCCTCGCTAAACGCCGTAACGTCCGTCGCGTTTCATAAATTAGGAAGAACATTCCTCCTGGGAGGACAAACCCTCCGAAACTCGACGCGGAAATAGAAGACGTACTCTGCAGCACGGCATGGACCGGTTATGGTCGTAGGGGGAATACGATTGTTTAACAATGGCATACGTAAAAGGAGGCGATACTACGGCAAACAAAGTAGCGAGAACATCTCGCGTGGCTTGTAGCGTTATGCCAAATTGCGCGGATGTCGGACGGCGCGGTAGCAATAGCTGCGGTTATATAATCAGCAGACCCTTCTCTACCAAGATTAATTAACTACCGTATGAATTCCAAGAGAGTTCGGACACATTCAAGTTTATTCCCTATTTTATGATGATGCGGGATGTAATATCGGGATGGATGTATGTACGTACATTGCGAGATTGACGAATTAGCCACCAAGATTAGCCTCTGATAAAATTACTGTTTTGTTTTTATTACAAAACGCAGCTTTCGCCCTTTTTCTCTTGAACGAGCAGAAAATAAAAGTAATATCAAGTGGAGTTAAATGTTCCGGGAAATTATTAATTTCTACGAAAATAAGGGATGCGGAGTTCTTTTGATCATCGAATTGGAAGCGACTGTTCTGTCGGACGTGGGACTAATAAACGAGACCCTGAAGGTTAGCTCTAACAAAAAATCTGACAAATCTTTCTTTTTCAATCA
This sequence comes from Trachymyrmex cornetzi, assembly GCF_001594075.2. Taxonomy (NCBI): domain Eukaryota; kingdom Metazoa; phylum Arthropoda; class Insecta; order Hymenoptera; family Formicidae; genus Trachymyrmex; species Trachymyrmex cornetzi. Next base: position 239,577 of record NW_017298173.1, read on the forward strand.
AACACACTGCTAACTTCTTCCAAGAACTTTGCTATTAGTCAACGTTTATCGACAAAAACTATGTAATACATGATTTGCACTACACAGTTCATTATGTCATTTTTTTTTGTATAAGGATGTTGCATACACAAGCAAGATAAAAAGTACATATTCAATAAAAAAAAACCTAGCTAACGTTGAAATACATTTAATTCGTAAAAGAGCGATCTTTTTACGCATCATGACGTGAGTTATCGCGAATCCTCTGAAGCTTAAAAAACGTACAGTCATATCTTAAGTAAACTCGCTATTATTTAAGATAAACTATGGTTTAACACAGATGGATTCATTTTAATAATCTCATAAATTTTAATACCGTAGGGCATTAGTAAAGTTATCCTTTAATTTATATTTAATTTTTGCCAATGCAAATTAACATAATTTTACGTAACATCAAAATATTACGTAAAAAACTAATATTCAAATAGAAATCTAATAAAAGAATAATTTATTATTAAAAAACAAATAAAGAATACGTCGTTTCCTTACTTCAAAAGTGACATAATTCAAAAAATGATTTTCGAGTTATTACTATGAATGAGTTTGGTATAACTTTCTGAAACTTTTAGAGTAAAATCTCTTAAGGATTGAAAATTGAGCCATTCTTTTTCAAGATTGGCTCGATTTCCGCAATTTAGAGTGAGATTCCACTCCTAAGAATTTAGAGAATAAAAATTACTCTATCAATCATCAAAAATAAACTAACTTAATTTCACAGTGTCCGTTCACCAGATAGCACTTGTGTCGTTCTTAAGATTCAAACGAGTTCAAAGAGATTATTATATCTTCTGAAAAAATAACACATATTGAGTTGAGTCATTTTTATAAATAAAAAGAAGTCTTTTACGGAAAATAGAATTAACAAAACAGAATTAAAATTAAGAAATTTTTGGTGATCACAGTTTAAAAAAGAAATTGTTTTATTTTGAATTTAGGAAAGAGCTGCCGAAGCGTACTGGTTGTTTAAATCGTACCTCATCAATATTTTTTATATCACTTAATACAAGCAACATTCAGTAATAAAAATATAAAATAAACGAAAAATGAGTGATATACAGATAGAAATTTAATAGATTACATCTTGTTTTATGAATGTTAGTAGCATTTTTAAAAATCAAGCATTTTAAAAAATCACATCTGATATCACAATTTTTTATCCATTTATGTAACTGATAATAATGTAATCATTCAATTTTGTTTTAAATTTTCGTATTTTCAAAAAAAAAGGTTTATTATAAAATATTTTACATTTATTGTGTGCATATATACATATATTTATAATTATTGTAAAGATTAAATTGATACTTTTATAAAATCTATCGAGTTTCCTAAATCGTACACAAGATAAAACTGGTAATTGACAATACAATTGATAATTGATGTGAAAAATATGAATTGTAAAAATAAATTCAAGTTAATTTTACTTCTTGTTTTTTCATTACTGTTATTTGATTATTATTAAATGCTCGATTTTTTCGATAAATTATTAAAATATTAGTTAATTATTACATATTAGATATAATATAAGATATTAGTTCATTATTACATATTAGAAATAATTTCTTTTATTAATCTTATATATAAATAATTGTATAAAAATAATTAGGTTCATTCATAAATTCAATATTTTCAAAAAAGATACGATTTAGACGATTTACGGATACAATTTAAATGACTGGTTGCTTAAATCGTATATTTTGCAGCATATTAGAGATTAATTTATGACAAATTAATTTGTTATTGATGAAAAAATAAACATGTAATAATAAATCGCCGAAATATCAAGTTATATTTCCAATATTTATTAGCATACAAATCAGTACAGAAATAAACATTAGAAATTTTAATTTCAAATAGAAAATATAATAAAAAAATTAAGTGGTAACATATAATGGTTAACGCATTCGGCAACTTTCCCGTAGTTATGTTAGCTCATTAAGGTAAATACAAACTGTTGGTGATATTTCGAGTTATGTCATCTTTGAGGAATTATTCCGAATTACTTGTTATATAACTGTGTTGTATAATTTTATAAGAAATCAAAGTCGACATTTGAAGGGTGGTTTTTTAAGGTTTTTCTACGATTATATAAAACGAAAATATATGATATCTAATAATGACATTCGGTCATGTTTTTAAGAGTATATTCTTTTTGTCAATAATTTTCTGTTAAATTAAAAAATAGTTTTTTCTTTTCTGAAAAGTTCAATCGTTTTAATTGTGTCATTTTTGAAATGAGGGAAAAATCTTATTAATTATCAATAATTTACTGTTGATTCTCATTTATATTAATTATAAAGAATGTACCAATATGCCCGCACGCGTAAACGGAACATTATATCCATAACAGGATTGTTCGATGGTAACCCCTCTTAATGATTTATATAGGGTTAATCAGAGACTCAAGGATCTCCCAAACAAATAAAAGACCCTAACTTACACGAGGGAAATTTCATTTCCAGTCTTTGTAGAACTTAGATAGCCGATTTGCCCGAACGCATAAATAAGAAATGAGACACATGACGGCGCATTTATCCGACGAGGAAAAAAATATGCTCGTCTTGCTAACGCGCGCGCGTGCACGACGAAAATTTATCGAAAGCCGTTCTGACGGAACTATTCGTTCCCGGAAGTGGTCGGAAACTAGTTCGACATTCAATTTCTCTCTACAAGACGATTTGTCCATCACCGCCGTCGACCGAGGTGCGACCTCGGGATTCCATATCGTACCCAACGACTCGCATCCGTCAGATAAGTTTCGTTTTCAATCCCCCCAATCTTTCCCTTGTCCTCTCTTTCTCTCCCCTCTCACATGAAAACTAAGTACGAAGTATAAGCGAGCTTCAAAAGCTTAAACTGCGGAAGAGCGGATGAGAAACTAGCTGCTTCTCGCTTAACTAGATATGAAATCTGATGACGTTCACGCGGATATCGCAAAAACTTCGTTCTGAAGTTTTTCGTTTATTATTGTGTGTATAATACCCTCTATCATTCCGACCGAGTGTTTCGATCGGTTGGCCAAAAAGGAGCCTGTAAATAAGACTCTCCGTTATCTACGTTGCTTATTGTTGAACGACGCTCTGAAATTGACTGGAAACTATACTCTACTCGTTGGTGAATGACACAATATTGTTTCTTCTTTTTTCTCTATTACACATCGAAAAATTTCTTCGCCATCACCTCGGAGATTGCTAGGATGGATTAAAAAAAAAAAAAAAAGAGCACGACTGCTCTGATTAAGGCGCTTTTTGCGAGACCCGCACGACGAACAATAATTTTCGTCCAGCCAATTTCGAAGAGAATCTCCATTGTAATCGGCGGTGGTGCGATGCTGTTCATAAATCATGACCGAACAAACGATTTGTAATCCGTACCCATGGCGTACCGACGGACATTGCAAATCTATCGATCAATGATGCCGCGATAGCGATTCGTGTTTTAATTCTGACAAGAATATGAGATCAAACTGAATTTGTGGAAGAGTATCAAATTTTAAAGATGTTTCGTTGATAATTATTCTCCAGTGATAATTACTCATAATTAAAAATAAATTATCGATAATTTACATATTTCTTGTTAATGTTATTTCGGTCTTCACTGAAACGAGCAAATGTCTGTTTTGTTCACGAAACACGCTTGTTACCGAATATCTCTAGTATATGTATGTTTGTACGTACGCTCGTTTATAATATTTATAAGGCGTCATCGTATCTCTAATAGGAGTGTATGATATTTTCATGCCAGACACTCGGATTTACCGTGATGCATGCGTTCTGTATACGCGCGCGCGCTCTTTCGGCGATGGAGGATCGATTGGACACCGTCGTCTCGCCTCCTGCAAGTCACAGTAAATATATAGCAAATAGCGAGTCGAAATTCGAAGCTAGAATGGCGGAAAATATGCAACGGGAAAACTAAGAATCGGCAGAAAATTTTAATTAAAATCCCGAATCTAGGTTAAAAGAAATTTAATTAAAAACAAGAAAAGTAGAAATCAAACGTTATAAACGGCCTCGCGAATCGCAATTTACTCCCAGTTATTTATTTATATTTACTTCTTACGGTAACGCGACTTGCAATGGTATTAAATCCGCTGGCGCGTTCGACGCGCGACAAGTACGAACGGGAAATATAAACGCGTCTAGTTAATGAGCTATCGATTCGAACTAGAGAGAGAGAGAGAGAGAGAGAGAGAGAGATAGGGTTTTGCGATTTTATATGCACGGCAATGTGTCAGCGATCAATCATAATTACGGGATCGTTTGCCGATGCGTGTGCCGCGAAATATCATTGCGAGAGTTCATCGAGCGAGATATTACGAGCGCGTCGGTGGAACCTTGGCAAGAATGTAACCGGCCGGTATGACAAATCGTCTACATGCCATGCGCAAATCCAATTTTACGAAGCACGATCCCGGTGGATGGAAGTGCATCGGCAACGTCGAGGGACACCACGCAATACGCTCGGTCTCAGGCATGACGGCGGCTGAATTCCGCCGGGAGTGCAAGCTTTTGGCGACTTAGCCTGGTCGCCCTTGGTTGACGGCAAGGGGGATGTATACCGGAGAAGTCAGGAGGGTGGGCATGAGATACCCTCTCGAGGACGGGAAGCGCGTTTCAAGCTAGCGATGGGAACAAGACGAGACGGATACCAGACTCGATCACCAAAGGATACGACAAACAATGTTCGAGACACGTTGCTCGATCTGCGCGCGAGTGTTTTATCAACCTGTAAACCCGGGAATTTCGGCAATCTCGAAAATCATGCGGGGGATATTGACAATGCGAGAAGTCGTCCGGAAGAGTCTTTTGATTCTATCATTCTTTCTGACAGCGTCGACAATTCCGGCGACTTTTGAAAAGTTGGGAAATGTCCAACGTCAAGTAGGACTTTGACGATCTTCGATCGCCCAAGTTTGTTGACATTGGCTGCAGAATTCGGGAGAGTGCCCGTCGCTATTGAAAACTTCGTAGTTAACGGCGCGGATGAAAAATCGCGAACGCACCGTCTGGAATCTTGAATCTGCGCTTGGCAGTCGATGGTATTCTTACACCATCACTGCCGGTGGTACAATCTCAACTTCTCGTCGTCCTTCGAGGGTTTTGTGAAAAAGAATCGTATGGAAGTAACGTTGAGCATCGATGAGGACGGCATGCAAAATGTGCAAAATGTGCGTCTCTACAAATAAACTATCGTTTTTTACGGTTCCATTTGACTCTGCGAATAACTGCCCCTTGACTGCTGTGACTTATGTATCGCTCAGCAATAATTCTTCTCCCGGGCCGACCGCTCACCCACGTCGTGCGAAGGTTAATGGTTAGATGCTCTTATGCAATTTGAGTTAATAATTAAGAGTCTTCAAGAACAAAGAGACGTCCAAATATAAATCAAGCATGGCAACAATTGCCATCTTTGTAACGTGAAAAGATATAGTGAAACGATAAACATCGTCCCAATTGTGTTTAAATCCGGAAATGCAGCAGGAGTCTAACAATGCCGAATAAGATATAGAAAATGGCTGCTACTACACAATTGTTACAAAGAAAAACACAAATAAAAATACTATAAAGAAAAAAAAACATGAAAAAAAAATGGCAATGTTCCGTAAAAAAAGAAATAAATAGCAATGCGTCTGCTTTCGCTCGCAAATCTCCCAATTGTAAAGGCATAGGACGGCGAGCTTTGTCGCGTCGTTTTGCGCCCGTTTTCGTATGCGACGAGGCAAGGTTGTATACAGTTAGGTAATAACTACGAATGCATGCCTTATCCTGGCGGTGAGTACTTAATGTAAATGATTTTGCCAAGTTTCACGGGACAAAGGGCGTAGTTTCCAAACTCACACGCCGACAACAGCCGCGCGGAAGTTTCTCTGAATTTTAATGAAAAATGGAACGGGTATCGCGCACGCTGGCCGTATTTGCGTTACGGATGCTGGTGGCGACGCGACGGTAGTGTTGGAGGCCGCGATAGTGATGGTGGTATGGCGATGCGATGTGATGCTGGTATTGCTAGTAGCGGGGAGACGCGCAGAAAACAAACATGGTTCTAGTTTGGTCAATTGTTTGAGATTATCGCGTATTATCAATTAGCCTCTGCGCATCTCGTGTACACGTTATTCGTAATGTAATACCTCATGGAAGAAGGACGGATGATGTCTCTTTTACGGAATGCAGGGCCGACGTTTGCGTCGGGATCGCAACGCACGCCGCACGTGCCGCACTATGTATTCTCCCGAGATTTTATTTCGTACATTCGCGGGGATTCGGATCTCCGTATTATACGGAAGGGTCTTTCACAAGAGTGCTAGCAGGATGGAATAAAATCTCGTGGAATATTCGGCGCATGCGATATCCACGAATTTTCAGAAATAAATTTTACGAGGACTTATATTTGACTGCGAAACAATTAGCGCTATTGCATTGCGTTCCACATAGTTTTCAACAAGGTTTTCAGTTTCTACAAAGTTTTTTTACCTTTGCACATGCATGTGTGTTTACAATAGCTGTTATGCTTTAAATAATAATTTTATATTGTTTCTTTACTTCCACAGTAACACAACGGCTCAAAAAATTAAATTTTTCTTGAAAAAGAAAAAAAATTATTTTTCAACTTAACAGGAAATTATAGATTAATCGAATGATATCGGCAAAAAGAACGTTATACTCTTAGGAACATTATCTATCAAATATAATTTTTCTCACTTTTGTTTCATAACTCTTAAAAAATTCTTGAATTGTAATAATTTTGAGATCCTATAAAATAACAAATCCGAAATAATTCATCAAAAGTAACGAAATATCAAAATTTATGTTTGTCTGATGAACTAAAAAAATTAAATTTAAAATAAAATAATTTCTTCAAACTTTGATCACATAAACTGTCTTAACTTTAAATGTTTCCTTTAGAAGAAATTCCGTTTTATTTACAAACACGACACAACTGAAAATGTTTTCAATTCTTGTGGAAGATATTATTACGATCTCTTTGAAAACTTTAAAAATGACACAAGTGCTATTTGGTGGACGGACTGTGAAGTGGAATTAGTTTACAGCATTAAGTGAAAATGAACCGAGAAATGTTCAACACAAATAAGTGAAGAAGGTTATATTTGGTGAAAGCAGTAGATCTTAATATCTAATAATATTTTCTTGTGTAAATTTTTACAGTTCAAATAAACTGCTCGCCGATTATTTGTCGCCCACACGAAAGGGAAATTGAGGTACGAATCTCGGTGACATTTTTCTCAATAAGTTATTTACAGTGGTTTAAAGATACTTATCGGCATCAGTACTATTACTGCTTGTCAATTTAATTTGTTTTTATTACGCACTCCAGCTTCGTTCTAAGATTGTATTTCAACAAATATATATATATAATCGGCGCGCAGTTTGTTTAAACTATAAAAATTTATTAGGCACTAAGACTCGCCTTAACTGAGTACAGTCCTTTTCACTCACATTTATGTTTAAATTAGTTTACTTTTAACGATTGATAGAACGATCTTTACCTAACTCATTCATGATAACTTGAAAATTACATTTTTCTACTTGTGTTACTTTTGAAATAAGAGAATATTAGGAATATCTATGTCAGAGGTTACAATGGTAAAGAGTACACTCTACGTACACTTGGTTTAAGCTTGTATAAGCACAAAACATTTGATATAATGGCATAAAACGTTGTCAAATAACATATGAGAGGATGCTTACACGCGTGCGTAACAACTGTATAACGTGTACAATCATAACAAGGCTGTCGCTCGGAAATCGACCGGCGCGCAAGCATAAATCCAGTTTGTGTAAAAGGAACGTAAATCGTTTTAAAGCGCGCAATTTAACAGTCGGTTTATACGAGCGAGGTATGTTTCAAAGGCAGACGTACGACCATCCCGTTTGTCCTCGGTTAAATCGCGTTCGCAATCAGTCGCCGCAATCGTCGCGATCGACGACGAATTATGGTCGCGCCGGCCCTGCGACATGAAACCCGGAGGGTGGTGGCAATTACACCCCGCAGGGCCGCACTGGCTCGAGGATACATCTGCCCTCTCTTTCCCCTACGTGGCCGATGAAATTATGTGTGTAATAGATGTGCACACGTTCGCAACTATTGTGACAAAACAATGAATTTCGATGAAAGAATTACGGACAATTGTCTCGTATTTAACCCTTTAACAGTCACCGGGAACAGTCACCTATAAGTTTCTTTGTATAAACGACTGTGCAGATTTTACATCTCAATTAAAAACACTATTATTATTTATACAGTGTATATTTTTTATTGTTTTACAATTTATTAGTATTTGAGATCATTATATTTTATGGAAAGTATAATTTTGCCGAAGTATTTAATTTAGATAGATTCTGTTCCTAAAATAATTTTATCGAATCGTCTAAATAATTATGTAGGATGCTCAAGAACGATGAACAATGCTGTAAAAAGTTTTGACATTCTAACTTAATTATTTTGATTGTTCAATAAAATTATTTTTCAAATCTGTATCTAGCTAAATTTTTTAATATTTTAGCAAAACCTTCTATATACAGGTTTACTTAATATTTTTTAAAACAGTAAGAAAAGAAATAAAAACAATAGGTGAATTTTCGATCAATAAAGAGAATTACTGAGAATTATGATTGAGCCTCGTTTTCTCGCTACTGAAGTGTAAAAATTATCCGAGCGTGATTATTCCCGGGTTAAATGGAGAAATGAATACAGCACGCATTTTGCTGGTTTGCTAAAGTATTAAAAAATTTAGTTAGATACAGATTTGAAAATAATTTTGTTGAATTATCAAAGTAATTATTGTAGGACGTTTGAACTTGAATCGAAACTTTTTACAGTATTGTTTGTTATTTTTGAGCATACCATATAACGGTAAGGGTTAAAAATTAAAATTGAAAATTAAAATTTTTAATTATAATTAAAAAAATAGTAATTTTTCGATACAAGATTTATCAAAATCAGTTTCAAAAAGCTAGTTGCGTACGTTGGTTCGTATTTAAAAAAGTATTTTGTGGCATTTAAAAAATTAAGGAATTTATTTAAAAATATTCATCTTTATGTGCAAATGTTTGCATCTTAAATGTCATATTCGAAAGATCATTTCTTTCGTCGATAACCGAGTCGATAACGCTTTCAACGTAATTGTTATTTTAAAAAATTGTATTGTTGCTACCATGTTATTTCTAATTGTTTTCAACGTAAAAAAATTCACGCGGAATAAAAAAGGAAGACTACGCTGCCGTATGAATTCCATCCTTGTGCAAATATCCGCATCAAATATTGTATCGAACGTGAGAAAACATGATAGCACGCCGATTCCAATCTAATGTTTCACGCCATTTATTGGATAACTGAGAATCGTTCATTTAACCGAGACACGATAGCAAGATTCGCTTCCATCATGTCCGTTTGAATATAATCGTTAAGTTGTACAATTAATCACTTCGCGAGAGAGAAATGCGAGAAAATACAGGAAATGGCGCGAAGAGAACTTTCGTTACTCTCATTCATCATCACAATTGATTATTACACTCGCTTCTTTGTTTTCAGAACGTTCTCTTCGCAACGGCTAATTGTCTTTATAATTCTCGTATACCCCTTTGAAGTCGGGACGATACGCTATATTTGATATGGCAAGTGTAGACAAAATGAAAATGCATATTACGAACAACCGAAAGAGATTCTAATTTACAATAATTATTTTACAGTAATTTAAGTGTATATTAATTTAAACACAGACAATTGCAAATGGGTAAATAATGAAATAAAATTTACGCTGGCAATTTTTTGAAAATAATAATTATTATGTGTACAAGAGGGAATCGTTGATGCAGCCCGACGAGTGATGTAAAATTGTAATTGTAAAATATTACAGTAAAAATACAGAATTCTGGTATGAATTATTATTTTGAAATATCCTTGAGATTATCTCTGCTTGAGATTATCTCCGCAAGAAAGATGTCGAAAATATGGCAAATGCTTGCGCAAATTTCGAACTGAAAGCGTTGGTATCCAGGCACTTACCTTGTCACTGTAAATTACGCAGCAGGAGATTTGCAACACAGATTCGCAACGCAGGCGTCGACGCCAGGCCTACAGCAGCCTCCGGTCTTGGCCTGACCTCGTTTCTTGGAGCGTCCATCGTTCATCTCACTTCACTCACTCGCGACGCGAGAACATTTTGAGCAGTCCATTCACGTACATATCGGGATAGGGTACGAAATATTCTCGCGCTTTGTTTCTACGGTTAAGGCTACGGTTACAGTGGATGTGTGTTCTGATGAACTTTTGTTCTGACGAATACGTCAGAACAAACAAACAAGAGCGTTTTTTCTATCAAAGTTACACAGTATGTGTACAGTTCATCAGATGTCGCACGAACAAGTTTGTCATTTAAACGAGTTTGTTTCTCTGTTCGCATTGGTGCGACTGTTGAAATGGATATTGAAAGACTATCAGCTTAGTGTTTGAAAAAATTAGTCTGTGGAACATGAATGAAAAATACTTATCATAAGAGATCTTGTGAAAAGTAGGGAAGATTAGCCACAAAAATAATATTTTCCACTTCTTTTTCCTGAAACAAACATTTTATTCATGTATTCAGTTCTTTCACTCATAAGTAAAATTTTTAATACTTTCCAAGAAGAGAGAATATGAATTATCTTAAAATTCGGAATTTTGATATTATAACAAACCTATAAATTATTTCGTCAGAATACATTTACAATAAGCACCTCATTTTAATGAACATGAATTCGTCAGAACAAAAGAGTGCTTTCTAATTGTTTAACACATCTTGACACAAACGTACACAGGAATTATGTACAAACTGAGGTACAATTCATACAAGCATGTTGTGAAAAACAACATAAAAACGTCCAACAGTGTTACTGCAAGCTTCTGTACTGTATGATCGTTTTTTAGAACATATATATCTAAAAAATATCTAAAAGACATTATATAAACCCATTTTCTAGATATACGTGTTGCCTAGGAAGTACAGCGTTGTGCGCGATTCAATTAGAACAAAGTGTGTACTGATATGTAGCACCAGATAGTACATCAGATAAAATTAGGTTTATTTTTCATACCATGCCTATGCATTTTAGTATTTTACAGTATTTTTTAAAGCGATGGTGATGAAAACTGCGTTTCCATTTCTCTCGTCTTTTCATTTATAACAGTCGCAGTTATTAATAACACAGGCCCACAAAAAAAAAGTACCCTGTGCTGGGGTGGAAACTCAGCTATTCTTATGTATTTTGAGTCGCTGAATACAAATCTGACATCGAAATAGAAATGACCATCCAGGGTAAATTTTCAATCTAGAGCAAAAAATGACTCATTTTTTTCCATTTCTCGCTCTGGATTGAAAATTTGCCCTGGATGGTCCCATTTTTATGTCAGATTCGTATCCAGCGACTCAAAATTCAAAATACATAAGAATAACTGGATCTCCACCCCAGCATAGAGTACTTTTTTTGTGGGCCTGTGTAATCAAGGAACATACCAAGTCTAGAGGGAACCAAAATGACGTATTTTAACATCAAAATGATGATTTTTTGTTACTTTGACTGTTTATTCACTTTAAGTACTAAAATAAAGTTATTTTGATTTTTTTTTTTACCTTTGTGTGTTCCTTGGGAACTATTTAACTATTACTGAAAAACATACTTACACAGTCAACAGTTAACTAGTTGCTTTCGGGTTGAGGATGGATGTAATGTGTCGATAATTAAGTATACAAGAATTGGGACGCAACTTGTGTACGAAAGTGTCTAGGAATATTATAAATGGAAAGCTCCGAAAGTTCGTCATTCACTGTAACCATAGATTAATCTCGTGCGCGGCCGCGCGACCTCGCGATATCAGTTCCGAGAATCCGCGGTGTTTACACCGCGAACCGTTGCGACATACGTTGCGGCCGACCAATTTTCTAACGGCCGTGTGTCGTCTGTTTATCTATTCGCCCCGAGAATGGATAATGCAAATGAACGATCGTAAACGCCCCTCAATTGACATGTTACAACGCGGCGCGTCGCCCAACAGTCCATCCAATCGCACTCTCCCCGATTATATTAGGCACGCGACGCGCCACGGACGCGGAAATAACGCGCGCGACGCGGAAGTTTTGACGCGAGCGCTTCGGGTAATACTGTGCGTGGTATTAATCAACGGTTCCCTGCTCGGATGATTAGCACGCCAAGGCAATATCTCATTCGGCACTCCTGATATTCGCACGCACGCCAGTTTGACCGATTATCAAAACAAAAGGGTTCTTCACTCGCGAAAGCGGAGCGAAGTCGTTCCGACGCGTCGCGACTGCACTCACAATCAGATAATATTCTGTTGCTGAAAAAAGTGAATACTCGATTTACTTTTTACTTGCGGATTCACCGAATCTGTTTGTGGACGCAGGTAAATACGAAACGAATGTACGACCGTGTCCGAAACTGATCTATCTGACGTTGGTCGCGGAAGAAAAGTGTCATGGCGACCGCATGAAGCCCGCTCTACATAAAACGCGGGTCGCGCTTGTTGCGTCAGCCAATCTCGAAGCGGCGCTTTTCGAATTGACGCATCGGATTGGTTGACGCGCCTCGCGTTTCTGCGTCTTGTATAGATCGAGCTTAACGCGCGATCGTTGCGCATTTGTTGCTCGCGAGTTCGAACGACGGACAAATTGCTCGGTACGGTGAAAAATGTCGCGAATTTACGCGTAATGTGTCTACTTGTGCGTATCCGTTCGATAGCATTTGAAAACTGTCAAACTGTTAAATGCGCGATCGTTCTTGAAGATAAATAATCGGCCGGACGGCCTATCTCGAAATAAGAACGGACTGTGAATACCGGCGATAATTCGTTGGTGATCGAAGACCGCCATGACAATCGGCCTATCGGATAACGCGGAGTGAAACGCGGTGAGTGAAATTCGATCGTTTCGCACACGTTTCGAATTCGCATTTTATCAAAACGCTCTTTCGAAGCTCGTTATCGAATCAGCGAAATGCGCGAAATTAGTCGCGTTATCAGCGCCGAGCGCGAACGAGTCGCGTCGGGAGATGAGATCGAGATTATAAGTAAGTCAAGTATTACTTGTTCTCGGAAACGTGGTACGACTTCGCTCCCTAGTCTCTCGTACACGAGGAGAGCTGTGTGTAACCGCGTATACCTTTCCCCCGCCTCCTTCCCCCTTCAGAATAGCTCGATCCGTGCGGCCCTGGGACCACGACACCGCCTATCGCGTGAGGCACAGTACACGTCGCCTTTGTGTTTGTGTATATATCGCGCGGTCTCCCTCGCACCCGCGCTGCGCCGCTCCCTCCCTCTCGCTCGCGTGCTCCGACACACTCACACGTACGCACGCGTCTCTCTCTCTCTCTCTCTCTTTCTCCCCACCAGCCGGCTGCCGTAACGCCGCGAGCCGTTGACTCGACGTAGTACCATCGGTGACGCGACGCGGCGCTCTCAGTCGTGCTCCTGCCGTGGCGCCATCACGTCGTTCAGTCGAGTCTGTGCCAGTCTGTGGCCGTGCGGCGCGGTTCGGATCTACAGTTCGCTCTCCGCAGCTCACCGTGGTACTTCAGGAGGTGGACGGCGTTTACGTGTAACGTGTATCGTGTGCGGGTGTATGTACCAGAGCGGCGTGTTCCTTCCGATCGTGAGATCTGACTCGCGTACTCGCGTGAATCGGCGCGCCGGACAGCGGAGTAGGGTAGAGAGTAGAAGAGAAACAGTGACGCCCCGCCGAAAGTGCTCCGAAATTTACTCCGCGAGTCTTCACCGTCCCGCGGGCAGTCCACGACGTGGAGTAAACCCGTATATACGGCATAACAGTGCCAAGTCAAAGCGTACGAGCGCGCGACACATGAGGAGGAGGCGAACTCGCGGCGCGAGTTCGGACGAAGAGGAGAAGCAGCCAGCGGCCAGCAGCATAATAAATCTCCTACGGGGAATGCAGCTTCGGGATCGTCGTCTGCGGCCGCGGACGG
>NW_017298173.1:253669-393274 GCF_001594075.2 Trachymyrmex cornetzi
CTCTCTCTCTCTTTCTCTCTTTTCTCTCTCTCTTTCTCTCTCTTGTTCTCTCGCGCCCCGTGTGTGTACCGTGCACCGCCCGTAGCACCGGCCCCCGCAGAGTGTGACGGATAAGTTTCTCCTCGTGAATACGCGCCAGCCAAAACGGGAATCATGGGTGATGTGCACGGGCTTCTTCTAGTTAGTGACCTCGGCCAGGAGGATACTGCCTGGGACGACGTCGGGACGTCGGCAGCCGTCGACCCTGCCACGCTCCGCGGGGTGAGTCTCTTTCTCTTAACTGTTTTAATTTTTTCAATAATTAATTACGATAATTCCATCTGGATGGTCTTGTTGACGTCGCGATTACGAACGAGCGCACCTGCATTTCTGCTCCGCGCGAAGAATTCGAAGGACGCGCCCCTTCGCGCGAACGTTTCTTTTGTTTTTCTGTCATGTAGACGTCAGACAGATGGTCTCGTGCGAAATGTTTACGTTGCAATCCGACACTTTTTACGCAGAACTCTCGTTAACACGAGAATTACACGCTCTTTTCCTATTCATCCGAGAGCGAATATGGATTGTTATTTTATGTGATTACTCTCTTTTCTCTTTCGTAACATTTGATTTTATGGTAAGAAATTTCTGTGGAGATATACGCGTGTATCTCTATTTTGAATAAAATCTTTCAAGGTACATTCTTCCTTTATAACGTTTGGTTTTGTTTTAGGAAATTTCTTCTAGGAGAAATATATCGTACGTGCGTATCTCTTTATTTTGAATGAAAGAAATAATATAACGAATTACTTTGTAGGAACAATGTATCAAATTACTGCTCGTCAATATGATTTCGAGAGGATTCAATGAAAAGAGATGGCAACGATAATATCATTAATGACAATGATACGCAGTATATTTATTTATTACTTATGCTCTATATTAATTCATTTGAGTTTCGAATATTATTGATCGCGTACAACGAATGCAATGTTTTCTGTAAACAATTAAATACGAAAAGCTAATGACAATTATCACGGTGATAGCATTTGTAAATTGAATGTTTTCCATTTCTTCTTTGCGCAATGTTTTTATTTCAATTGGATGTATAACAACAACATTATTTAATTATTTTACCTGATTAATTATATATACAGAGATTGTTTGTGAATGTATATATAACGTTGGCTGTTCGAGAAAATGTAGACATATGTAGTTTGGTGTTTTCTATTTACACTTCAGTGCTTCTTGAAGATTAGAGATTTTCTTCGAGGTGTTTATAGAGTAGTCATTCAAGATAACAAAAAATTCCATTTTGTGTCCCTTCTGCGCACAATGGAAGAAATTCCTGTCTTCTGTTTTTTTTACGGTTGAACCTAAGGCTCTGCGCACTATGGAGGAAATTTCCTATTAGGAATAGGAATAAATATTAAATGTTAGAGGAATAAAAATGTTAGAAACAGAGATTGAACATACATACACTGAGAAAAAATGTACTAAATTTTAATAAATATTTACTAAAAATGATAATGAAGTGACATTTTTTTATACTAAATAATATATGTTTATATTTTGTTATGTTTATATTTTGTTATATTTATATTCGTTTATATATATATATATATACATTTATTAATAATATATGTGTTTATGAATATATGTTTACATTTAATAAATATTCAGCTAGTACTATTGAAATTTATTATATTTTCACTCGGTATATTATATCTTATCTAGATCCATTATGTATCTGTGTATCATATTTAATCTCTACACACACAAAAAATATCATTCTGTTGTTAAAAAAAGTAATTACTCAATTTCTTTTTTTTAAGAAAGTTATCTTTAACGAAGAATGTCCTTTGTGATATAACATAATATTGAAATATAATTAAAATTAAAATAAATTATTATATGCAAAATAAGAATTAATTTTCTTTTGAAAAATGTTATAAAATTGATCGAAGAAACGACTCTGTATAATAAACTAATCGAATTTGATTTAATAAGCTCGATAGAAGTGTTAAACTTGCTAGGATTTAGAATATATTTTGAATAAAGGTAACAATATTCAAATTTTTGATATGACAAATTAAAAAAATATAAACAAATGACAAACGGGCAAATGGGAATTGGCATAGAAAATGGTGCGTAGTTAGCTTTAAAAAGATCCATGTAATTGAACATCTGTTAAAGTTTTTTTAAAGCTAATTACGTACCGTTCACTGCCAATTCTCGTTTGTCATTTGTTTACATTTTTTGAAATTTGAATAAATTTAATACTTGTGACGAACTTATGATACAATAGATTTGTGGATATTTAAACTTTTGAAATATTTGAAACACAAGTATTATTATCTACTTACGCGTATAGTATGTATTTTTCTGTGTGTATTCGTATTTTTTTATTTCTGTAATATTTATACGTATATTTATTCTCTAATATTATATGTATATTTAATATTTATATCTGTTTTTAATATTTCTTCCGTTGTGCGCGGGTTCTTATTATTTGCTGAGAGAAAAATTTTCTTTGTTTGATTAACTGGAGGATTAACCCTTAAACTCTTGCAAATCAATATCCTTGTCATACTGGAGCACTGTGCGAATAACGCAAGAAATCTGATGACGACAATTATAATTATATTTCAAAGTAACGTTTTTTTTAATGAATGCGAGACTGCAAGAGTTTCTTATGTCGATATGACTGCATCGGCACTTGACTTAAGAATCTTTGCTATCTATAGTAAATGCAATCAATGAAGTATCTGCATGAATGAATAAAGCGATAAAGAGTTACAATAAGTAAAAGTAATTATTATTATCAGACCCTTAATATTTCAAAATTTAATATTTTTATGTTGTATTACATTTTTCTGTTATCGCAATCGTAATTGATTCGATAGTCGCGCGCAAATACTGTTAAAAATAAAATGTTAATTTTAACAAAAATAATTAAACTAAAATTAAAAGACTTTCAATCATAAAATGCAATAAACGTAGCATTGAAAGTAAGCTAATGAGAATCAGCGCAATATACGAATGCAAAATTTTTTGATTGAAAATAATTACTCGAACGATTGTGTGATACCTCCTTTATTACATTTGAACGTTTCGATTCTCTTTAGAGTCCTCAGCAATATTAAAAAAGACCAAGTCACTCATTCATTGGGAGCAAGTTATTCACAGATTGACAAAATTGATGTTAATTTTGACATTTTTGCATGTCTCAGAAAATCCACCATACTGCTTGACGTTAAAATTGACATTTGACTTTGAACAGTGTATACAAAATTAATTATTTGACAGTTACGTGTGTCGAAACTGTTTTAATTACATTCAACAAATCGGACCTTATACTACATGAATCCAGACGTTCTAGATGAAACAGATTAGGAGTACGTGCGCGCTAATCTTAACACGGATATGTGTTGCTCCATGCCATTAGTATTCTCGTGTTTAATTTCTATTTAAAGTTTCATGCTCAAAGTTTCGAGATTGTAGCAACTACGTCATGTAGTAATAATGCATACCGACGCAGAAGCATACGCACACAAGCCCGCAGACATTCGCATCGCGCGCCCGTTAATGCGAATACGAAAGTCCTGAAGTTCCGTCTCGAGGAGTTTAAAACTATGCGTACTTACATTGTTGAACTTTAAAGCAGCGGGGCGTGAAAAAGCCGCGCAAAGATTAGACGATGAATAAACGGTCGTTAAATGTCCGATATGAAATTCACGGGCGGGCGGAGGAGATCTGGAGATCGCGGCACTTGGCTCGCCGCTGCTAATACCGCTTTACGGGATTTAAGCTCGAGGTATCAAGAAGACGCGCGATGGTGACGAAATTAATTGATAATGTGTGGCATTAGGTGCATTAGTGGAGTGCGCACCTTGAAAGCGCTCCGTGCAACATTACCGATATCGTAAACTAAAATCTTGCGAAGACGCTTCTATCTCTCTGGTTTTTTTTTTTTTTTTGCATCACGCCTCCTATCGTATTCCGATGCATAATACATAAACTCCCGTTGACCGTGGAACATACTAATCCTCGTAATCCTCGCTCGATGCATGCTTTGCATCCGGACGAGTTTGCGATTTAATGCGTGTCGCATGATGCGCGCATTGCATTTTTTATGAATGCGCTACACTTGCCTCTCCTTCTCGAAATAGCGATTCTCGGATTAACGCATCGGAAGCACAGTGCATTCTGTTTATTCGATCAATCGCGCAACTGCCTCGTACATACCGTGCACCATAAAATCCTTTCTGCATCCTGCAACCTAATAATAAACGCTGTCTCTCTTTCACTTCACTCCGTTCGCAGTGTATAGCTCGTTGCAAGCTTGGAAATGATATCACGAGCAGAGTCAAAGAAAAAGAACGATGGCAGCGATACGAAGAACGACGAAGAGGAGCTATTGTTCTTTTCCTACCTTTTTCAGCTCGATTCTCGTCTCGTTCTCCCTCCTTTCTCCCTTTCTATCCTGAATTTCCCTCTTCTTTCTTACGCTTAAACATTATTTTATTTAAAATATTACATTAACTTATTGACTAGTTTCACTAGTTAATTTTATTTGTTGTTTAATAATGTTTTTTCAATAATGATTTCTTTATATTACTTATTGCTTTTAATCGTTAATACATTCATGTATTTATTACAATTTTTTTAATTATTTTCTTACACCGATATCCGTTTTCGATAAGTTCCTTGCATTATTCCGCACAATTTTATATTCACCGTTCTGTATCGCATTTTGTGGATTTAGGTCTTTTCACCAGCAATGTAAACGTATTCGCCTTTCTTGTTGAATCAATACTATCACAAAAGGAAATTCTATATATAGACCCATCCACCAGTAAGTTATCTGTTGGTGAAACCGGGCATTAGGAGACACGGTCTCCCGAGAGAATGTAATAAACGATTTTCACTCTTCTTTACCCTCTGTCTCTTAGGTGTATGGTTTTGGTGACGG
Organism: Trachymyrmex cornetzi; assembly: GCF_001594075.2. NCBI lineage: Eukaryota > Metazoa > Arthropoda > Insecta > Hymenoptera > Formicidae > Trachymyrmex > Trachymyrmex cornetzi. The sequence goes on from NW_017298173.1 coordinate 258,621, forward strand.
AGCAGAATGAATTGATCCGTCCAAGTTGTACGAATGGAAACCTGCATGTCTCGTACGTTTAGATTATTACACTCGGCGACGAGGCTTCCGCTGTTGAATCACGTACGGGTGAAGGATTAAAACGGCTTAAGCGCACACCCCGTGCTCGTCGCCGTAGTGTCAAAGACGTCGACGCTGCGCACGCGAGAGAGTCAGAGAGAAAGAGCAGTATACGTGTTTATACGAGGAATGAAGAAGTGATGGAAAATGATAAACGCGGTTCCGTGGAACGCACAGGGTTTTGCGTGCGTTTAGTTTTTCTGTAGCGGTGACGCGTCGAAAAATTGCTTTGCACGTTTGCGTTTGTCAAAAACAATGTTCGCGAGCGAATCTAACGAGGTTTTGCAATCGAATGTCTGTGCCATGCGATCCTTGTTTCTAGCTAAAAATTCTGCGTCCGACATTAAACAAATACAATTTTTGATAAATATTTTCGTTTAATTGTGCTTTGTGTAGACGATACGTTTAAGTTTTTTAATACAAACATTGAGAAAAATTTTGGTTAAAAATGAACGAACCAAAAGCTTCTGATCGTATCAATCTTGATTATCTGAATTAGAATTATAATAGATTCAACAAAAAAATTCTGATTTATAAAATACTTTTAAATGTCGAAAGAACAATGGTAACCCAATTTCTTGAATTAAAAATAATATTTTGTTAATTTTATCTTTCATGTGTGTTGAAATGTAAATCGATCCATTTATGTGGCTGGTTTCAAAATAAACAACGTTCATATTGACGTATGTACTTTGTAAATAATAAATTAGATTTGATTCAAATTTAATAGATATATTTTATGAATTAAATATTATTATTCTTAAATTTCTACATTTTCTTTGTCTCTATTTTATTTTAGTGGGCTAAATTAACGATATATTGAGTAGAAGCAGCAATTGCGATCTATATAGAAATGATTAAAAATAACTCTCAAATTCGATATAATTTGAGTTAATTGGATATAATTTGACGTGATGAATTGAACAGTGTAGTAGACTGTATTTTAGATACATGTATACGAAGAAGATGCGTCGGACTATCGTAGCATGTATATCATGCATAATTCGCGATGTTCAACGTGATTGTGAAGTAAACGCCGTGGGCGTTAAGAACGACGAGTATGGTAATGTATTTGTTACGACATTCGTTACGTGCACGTTTTCCGTATTAACACGCCGAATTAATGGAAGCCTCGAGGCTCTGAAAAAGCTCGTAACAATTTCCGAGATCCGAGATCCGAGATCGTGCAGCATCGCGCAAAGTAGTAACATCTCAAACGCCCGAAGTTATTCGAGGTTTACGACTGCATTTTCAAATTACCGCGGCCCATTTCCCTTCTAATTTCCGCGAGCTTGTTTCTTAGCTGCACATTATAATTATTGTACAGCGGCGCACGCTTGCACGCCAGGCGTTTCCGAAGTTTATCGCGCGGCTTGGAGGCGGTACGTTTAATATGCCAGCCGAGTTCCTCGCCGAGAGAGTTCCCTGTTCATTTCTACGATCGTCAAAAATTCGTCCGACCGTGAAGGAGCTGTCTGTTCCACGCGAGTTTCCGACTTCCGCAACTTAACTATTAATACAGATGACACTCTTCTATATATATATAATTCCGTAACAATCGCAGACTGGCCTTCGCGCGGCATAAATATTTATCGCCTCATTAACATATCATCGATTCTCGAGAGAATTCCCTTGTAGCTGTGAATCCCGGCGTCGCTAAAAGTCCTGTCGATAAAAACGATTAATCATTACCTTCATGTAAAAACGGGGCATCATCGGCGGTAAAATATTTGCTGATTTGAGAGAAAAATGATTTATGCATAGTTAGCTAATAATTTAATCCAACCGACTCTCCGATTTTCCAATATCTAATTTGGATACGTTATTCATATTGTATTGATTGCTTCCGTTATGCATTGAATGAACAATGAACGTTGTATATTTCGGAGCAGCGCAAAATGTAAAGAGTATGAAATCTAATTTAACGAGATTTTCAAAATTCGATTGGAATATGTCTAGGGGGGGCGCATCGGAATGTCTGAGAAACGCGGGTATAAATCCTCGGCAACTGTCAGATGCGAATTAGAGATTGGATATCGCGACGCTGCCACCGCTATTGCCGGTTTCTTCGACAAAAGTGGATGGGGATCTGAGTTACGTTAACTCGGTGATAAACGTAGGTGCGTGGGTGTCTGTCTGTGTAAATAAATCCCGGTCGCCGAGATAACGCCATAGGGGATATCGTATTCTCGTTCGTTCGGATGCGACTTTACGTTACCGAGATAAACCGCCAACGGGCCGAAGCGCATATTAGGCCTGGAGACTTTTCTTCTTATCTGCTTCTACGACTAGACGGCTAGAAAGAAGGCTTTAACGCGCGCGCGCGCGAATCAGCACAAATTGGAACTAACTTCTTTGCCTTTGTGTTGGCGTTTTCGCGATAATTTAATTAACGCAAGAGCAAAGTAGCGAAGTAGGGAGGGTTGATATCACGCAGTCGCGCGAAATGGAAAATTACACCTGAATTAGGTTCCTATGCGGGGCGAAATAGCGGGCCATTATATGAATTAACGTATCCAGTGGCACCCTGCGTGGCGTCGCGACGCATGGGGGACGCATATGCACCCCGCGCATATGTCGCTCTTAAACCCTCGTACATAAAAGGGCCGATATTTCATCCGACACGTGGTGTTTTCGCGATCGTTCCGACTAGATCCGCCACGTAGCTGAAATAAAAGCTTTGACGATTCTAATATATTCTCCGAGTATATGCTGTCGTATTTCTGCATTCCTAAGCCACACTAAACCGTCGGTTGGCGATGTTAAAAGACGTTTTAAAATTGAAAAACGACAGCGTTGAATTATACTCTTTTGTCTTGAGTATACTCTTTATACTTTGATATAACCGTTTAACATTTACACGATTATGAATTATGATTATTAAAAAGAATTGGATAGTTACATTATTAAAGATCCTATATGGAAATAGTTAAATTATGTTAAAATGTAACGAAGAAATAACAAATAGATACTTAAAATCTTGTTCATATAAACGCACAGCATCGTTTGTTAATTTTGATATATGATCATTACTAAAGTGATCGATTTTATATAGACACTTAAAATCTTGTTTATATATAAATGCACAGCGTCGTTTATTAATTTTGATATATGATCGTTGCTAAAGTGATCGATTTTATATAGAGAACGCAATCTTATAGACGCGTACCTCTATTCTTGGTCAATTCCCATCAAACGATTCCGCTTTTTCCTTTTATCGAAGTAAGACCATTCAGAACGAGCGATCGAGAATTTTCCGCAAAGACCGACGCGCGATTAATTTCGCTCTTCGAAGCTCCGTTGAGGAAAACTCGAGGTTTTCTGTCACGCGCTGGCGTACGGTAAATGGATGAAAATAGCCGGGTCGGGAATACTCTCTCGGTATCCAGTGGCACTAGCATCAGCGTGGTGTAAGACAACGCTTACCTACCTACGTGCCTCCAAGTACTCGACGAGGACACGTTGGACCGGTACTACCGCTTTCCCTCTTTCTCTTTCTCTCTCTTGATCTTGCCCTCTCATAACTCGTCCTCTCTCTACACTCTCTGTCCTCTCTTTTTCTCTTTCTCTTGTCCACCGTCTCTTTATGCCTCCGTTCATTTCATCTCCCTCTTCGAAGCACGCTATGCCCGAGCTCGAGCGCATCTCAATGCAACCGAACCGGTACGATAATTATTATCGTGGTGCAGTGAGCGAGCGACTCCACCCGATACAGATACGTGATACAGATCGGTACGTGAGTTTGTAATACTCGTACACGCAGTAGCGTAGGGTGTAATACGCGTGCATATAGATCACGGTGGAAATGTCAAGAAGTACAAATTCGAGAGTACGATCATTTGGAACCGTGCGTTCTCAATTCTCATTTTCAGGGAGCGATCCGTTAAGTATGTGTACTACATGGTTTTTGAGAAGGCAACTCTTTTGGCTTTGCGTAACTCGACCTTCGCAGGGAAAACGACACAAAGAAGAGCCTTGTCGATAAGATATAAGGAGAGAGAAAAACGTTTATTACTATTTTATGCCAAGTCAGAAGAGGTAAATAAGGTAACAAAGAGAAAGAGAGAGAGAGAGAGAGAGAGAGAAAATATGTTTATTATGACCTTATGACCTTAGGATTTCTAAAAACCTTGAGCACTAAGCAACTAATTTACTTCAAGAAACAAAATAACACAAGTCATTTTGCATTATGCAATCAAGTTTTATTATTATATGAGGGGAAAGCAATACAAGTTAGTAAGCAATAATAAATTCTTGGCGCAATCAAGAAATTAGTATTTCACTTGATACTTTGAGATGATTATACTGTCATTAGTCAAGAATTATTCAGTATATAAATATAATAAATGTGATATGAATATGAATTTGAAGTTTAAAAATTTACGTGCTCATATATTCTTCACCTTTAGTAATAATTTCTAATGTAAGTACTCTAATCGCAAGTAATACTTTAGTAATCTTTAGTAATATAATATAGAATAGAGATTTAAAAAATTAAACTATGTGTGAAAAGAAAAAAGTTAGTTGTCCATTTCTTGAAAATAATTTTAACAGCCATTTTGAATTGTTCCAACTTTGTCCTACATTGTTTGAAAATTCTTTTAATGGAATTATACAGAAAAATGAGAAAATCTTTGTCAGAGAACACCGAACTTCGCATAATCGCGATGAGATGCTTCTCGAGCGACTTTCTCAGAAAAGCGTGGACTGTGTCAACGCGTATCTTTTATTCATGAATCTTTTTTTTTTCTTCTGCGTACCGTTAGAATTATGTGTTACGAATGTATTGGTGAAGTTCTCTTAGCGAAAGTATATCTTACCACAGTATTATAAGTTTCGTCCAGCTCGGCAACTTTTAATGATAGTTTTATTTCGCGCGTTTCCTATCGCCACAGTGCGACTACGAAGTTTGCTATTAAGAGAGCTGGCGTGGAATCTGATGTCTCTCGTATATGGAGTTAGAGTACATTGAGAGTACATAAACTGTCATGCTTGGAGTTTATATGACTATGTTTACACGGATACCCTTAATCGAGTTTAATAACATCCGTAGTTGTGAAACTGACCAATCATAGCTATTTCTCTAAAGAATGAAATGACTGTGATTGGCCGTAGTTTTTAAATGTAGTCTGTTATTAACAGCTTTTATCGATGAATTTGGAATCAAATCAATTTCAAGTGAATTTTGACACAGTTTATTTTGCATTAAATTATTTTGTGCAATTGGTAATTGTTTTATATCAAACTCAAGAAAAAATCGATTCTTCAAATCCATATATCGTCAATAGGTAGTGCAATACAATCTAAATGCAGTGTATGAACGATACACAAGTTTTCGTTAACGATTTACTGTGATAGCGACGCAATTTTTTACGCTAACAATCGAACCAAACGGGCATTAAAAATTTTTATATCGACGTTATTAGAGTTCATCAATATCCGATCCATGCACCACCGGCACCGTTCTATGAGAGAAGTTATTTCCCTCCATTTCTATATCGGTTTCCTTCTGCGCCTCGTCGGGTTGAGAGCCCGCGGCCGAGGCAAGAAGGAGCGGTTGAAAAATTTGAATGGCTGAACTCCTGGAGCTCATAAATCTAGAACAATTCCACAGTAAAGAGAGAAAGAGAATGAGAGAGAGAGAGAGAGAGAGAGAGAGAAAGGGGGGGAGGGAGGCATTTCTTCTCATATTCCTTTTTCGCTTTATCGGGCCGCTCGGCCGTCGCGCTTCGCCGATTTAAGTACGGTTTTGTCGCCGGTTGGTCGTGCGTTTTCCAATTCGCAAATCGCTTATTTATTAACGCGACTTGCATCGATAATCGATAGTGTACCGCGTGTGGCCGTTATAATGCGATCACTGCGTAATTACGCTGCAGGGACTGTAAAGCATCAAAACTATGTGAAGTATTGATCATAACGTATTTTGGAATGTGTTTTGTAGCGAATATATTCTATATATATAAATCGCATGACATGGTGTATGTCGCAAAGTTACGATACACAGATAATATTCAATATATACATATATATATTATATAAAGAAAATTTCCCGTCGGAGATAGAATATTCTAATTATATACAACATTAATATAAATCTACTAAATTTCCTTCAGTCGACAAATTTTTGTCTTATATACTGATATTTACTAGAAATTATTATTGTCAAATTATTTTTAATTATAAATAAGATTTTTAAAACTTCTTAGATAAAGTTATATCAGTCTATTAATGAAAATTCGAAGAAGATTAACGAAATCGAATGTTAGAAACATCGAAACATTTTCCTCTGCAATATTTTTACTTCTTTGAAATTTCTTAGATATGCAATTCGCGTATCAGTATACAAGAGCGTGACGCTAATGGTATCAATTCCTTTCAATCCCAATGTTTGACTTCCGCTCTTACGTCATTCATACGGTTTGCCGAACAAAAATGGAGACGAGCTTCGTGTACGGGCTGTCAACGAGATCCATCGGAAATGTTATCTCTCGCCTCGTCCAAAGTCGAGTTTCTCCGGGCGTTTTACTGGGGATGTCCCGCTCGTGCGGAAATTTTTCTTAACGAACATTTTTCCGTTTATGTCTCACGCTTTCCTTCGTCGGGCCATTTAAACGCTGCGTATTTATGGCTTTTCTAAATAATCCTATCCGCTGTAACGGTGGCGCATACGCGACGGATCATTGTAATCTCGGATAAACTGTATTTTGATAAACGAGTTTCTCTCCCGGCGGGAGAATTCCGCGCTCGCTCGCGTGCCACCGACAGCTTTGCAGCGAATCGGCCGGAACTTTCGAAGCAGGTTAAATTGCACGATAGTCGATAGACTCTGTTAGTCCATGTATGTGCAACACATGTCGCTCGGCGTGTAGATGATCCTTCGTCTAAATGATAGTAGAATATGCTTGAAATTTTTGCGAACTTGTTGAAGATAAATATAAAATGGAAGATAGTTTGAGTGGGTATTAAACGCGTCGATCAAGTACACTGTTAAATTTACATATGTCAAATTATATATCCAATTTGAGTTATTTTTATAGGTCACCACTGCTCCTAATCAACATGTCGCTAACTTAATTAAAATAATGGAGTTGAATAGTTTAACTAAAAAATATATTAAATTTGACTCACATTTATTGTATTAATATGTTAATATAGACGTTGTTTGTTTGGAAACTGATCGATTCAATCACAGAAATAGATTGATTTACATTTTGACACTCATGATGGAAGTTAAAAAATAGCAAAATGTTATTCAACTCAAGGGATTAGATTATTATTTCTTCTTTGATATCTATTATTTATATATTTTGATATTAATGTAACATCCACTAATTTCAATCAATATTCCGATCGTACATAATCTCTAAATTTTCTAGCATTTTGAAAAAAACATTTATTCTCTTATTTTGAATTTTGGTCGAGTTGCATTTTGGGGCAAATTGAAGTTTATTTTTACGATGGAGAGTTTTATTTCAATGCACGTTTACATGAATTTCTCTCTTAATTTTAAACTCTTGAAAAACTCGCAACAAATTTTTAAAAGATATTTTTGTAGCTTCCTGTATAATTGTGCACGATTCTCGTCTGCTCTGCCTCGATGCCGCGCTTTTTCAAGAAAGACGTATGCATCCTGGTACGCGCAGCGTGTACGTACGCTGTACGTCGTCGGCAGCAGGCAGCTCATTAATGTTTTCAAGATGAGGACGTGGTCCCTTTGACCTTTTAGAGAACGGCCGCGTACGCGCGAACAAGCAAAGGCCCCTATGGAAAGCCGTGAAGAGAAATAAAAAGCGCGTCTGAAATCTCCGAGAGATTCCTCGCTGCTACATCTTTCTGCTTACTCGCGTTGCGAAGAAGTCGCGTCTATGTGCTTAGGGTGGTACTCACGAATAATGTTTCTTTCAGAATTAATAAAGATGCGCGTCTGGTTAGCACCAGCAATCGATAATTAACGTTCCCGTGATTCCAATCAACTTTTTATCACATTAAGGTGCCGTTATACGCGAGTCATCTTTTTGAAAATAAAATAAACTTTAGAGAGAGAGTTTGCCATTTTGCCTATGGTTAAGATTCATTGGTTATAATTAATCGAATAATTAGTGCTAGCTGCAACATAGATTAATTGACAACATTAATCAAAGTTTATGGTTTTTTAGTGGAATATAGTTTATACTTGAAATAATATATTTTTCGCGGAATAATAATTTTTGTATTAAATAATTCGCAAAAAATGCGATGGTCTGGTTTTTTCTTAAGAGTTAAAATAATAGAGATTCTTTTTTTGATTGGTTCGCCATATATATCTAATAGGGAGGAAGATGATAAAAAGAAGAGAAAAGAAGCGCGTTAAAACAAAGTAAAATAGCTATTGCTTTCTTATTCAATCTCTTGTTTTTCTATTAATGGCAGTTTTAATTCTTAACTAGTGAAACTTTAAGTTTTTAATTTTCTAATTAACTTGTGGTTTAGACTTAATTTCACTTAATTTGGTGATAATGTAGAAATTGTGTTTTTCTAGCTACGATTAATCACTAAACTGACGGTTTTTTAATGGCTTTAAAAATTAGTCTCTTTGAAATCATCAGTTTAGTGATTAACCATAGCTAAAAAAATTTTTCAATTGTTGTCAGATTAATCCTTCCTACTGGAATGTGAAATATTTGATCAGAATCTGTATAATCTGGATCATTGAGATCCATAGCAATTTTTTTTATTGTTTTAAATTCGTTCTGAACTATATAAATCTGAAAAAGTTTTTATATATTTGTGAAACTTTTAACAAAAAGGTTTTATTGTAATAGAAGTTGAATTGTATTTTACTTATTTTTTTATAAATTTGAATGTAACAGTTTTGAAAAAAATGTAATATTGGTTAAAATTTATAACTTTACTTTTGTATGAGTGAATGAAAAAAATCCTTTTGTGTTACAATACTTGAGGGTGTGTACTTCAGAAAAAAATAATATGATGTGATGTTGGTTTCTAAAAGTTGAATTTTTTGAGCCCTTGGAAATGAAGATTTTTATGAGTAAAAAGTTAAGTTTTTTTCGCGAAAAAATAATAAAATTATACTTTTACAGCGGATTAATTATTAAATTCCTTTTATTAAAAAAATGAGAGAGTACAAAGGTTCTAAAATAAAAATATTATGACACAGTCTGTGTACAATAATGTGTACGATATTCTTCGCTACTGATTTGCTATATAAGGTTATACAGTGCAGAGTTTTCTTATCAGTCAACTAATAATAGAACGAACATCTTTTGCGTTTCTCGAATTTAACGTGAAGTCTTCCTCGAAGAGTTTCTTCTTCGATTTTGAATATTTCATGATTTACGTACATCTTATATATCTTCATAAATATTTATTTTGCAATTATGCCAGTGAAAAAATAATAAAACACTAAAAAATCTATTTTAACAGTAAAATCTTTATATAATATTGAAATTGGCGTAAAACTTATGTAAAACACGATAATGAATTTAAATTTTTTATTTGCTCAAAATTTTACGCAATTTGAAGTATGGTTTGTTGAAGAAATAGACATGATTTTGATTCGTCCTTATCATACGAAAAAAAAACTGGAACATTTTGCGCACTCAATGTTAACATTATCTACCAAGTTTTTTTAGGAAGCAATAACGAACCCTGATCTATCTATTCTTTTTCTTAAAATTCATAATAAAATATCGACTGTGCCTTAAAAGACAACGCACATTGCCGAAAGAGGGTTAAGTCTAACCATAAGTTAACCAGAAAATAAAAAATCGGATCCACACGTGATGCTTAGATTCATATTCTTTTCATCGATTACGCTTTTTGACTGTAGTGCAATCGAGGTGCAGATAATCTTATCCATCACTCCTATCGATTCTCAAGACTAAAAAATAACTGATTAATCGTCTGAAATAATCGATTATATCCATCACTAATCTTCAACCAAATTAAAAAATTATAATAGAGGAAAATTAAAAAATAAGAAATTAAAATACATAGAAAAAAAACCTTTAAAAACAAATAGAACATAGGAAAGAACAAAAACCAAACAACCAACTATGAAGTTACACGATAAGTTGGACATAAATTACATAGTACTGAGAACAAAGATTGCAGTAAAGCAAACATTTTACACACACACATCTCTCTCTCTCTCTCTCTGTGTGAAATCCATTTTACAATTTCTTCGTTTAACAACGAAAAAAAGTACAAGTTAATCATCTGTTATATCTCTCTCTCTCTCTCTCTCTGTCTCTGTGAAATCCATTTTACAATTTCTTCGTTTAACAACGAAAAAAAGTACAAGTTAATCATCTGTTATTATGATCTCTAAATTGAATTTTTGACAGCTGCTAGTATTGTTGAGTTTATTTTACAAACGAGCTCTTGACAAATTGTCTCACGTGCCGCGCTATCGTAAATAGCAAAGAGGAAAACCCGTACGTGCAAGTTAAGATTTAAAATCGATCTCGCGATATTATCGGTACTGCAAATAATTCGGTACTTTCGAGCGTGAAATACGCTCGTCGGAGTGTATCTCGCCAGCGCGAAATATTACTTACTTCGCCCGAGAAAAAAGTATCGACTGGTTCACCCTCGTCGATACGCTACTTCGTACCACTTTATATTGGGCTGGCTCGTGCGCCGCCTCCGAAAAGATGTTTGTTTAGCCGTGCGAACGAATCTATCGGGTGTCTCGTCTGGTCTACGTCGCCGCGTGTGTCACGCTTTGTATCCGCGCTTTGTGCGCGACAACGACGAAAGACGAAAGCCTTCATCTCGTATTTCGATCTCTGCCCGACCGCAGATGTCCCGCGGTGTTATTATTCCGTCTTTCGTTTCGTTCCGCTCGATTCTTTTTCCTCCGCGCATAACACCGCGAGAATCATGAAAAAAGAACCCGCCATGTCCGGTCCTTCTCGTTCGTTAGTACATACAATAAGAAGAACGGCGAAGAGTTACGAGAGAGACGCTGGATTTGGGGACGGAAATGTTGCGTGATATCTTATATACCTACCTTTGGGGTTGCCATATCAAAATTGTCAAAACTATAATAGAAGCTATAACATTTCGGTTACAATTTCCGATGCATACAAAAATGCACGTAGGTTAGGTTAGGTTAAAATTGGTCAGAATGGTCACTGAATAATTTTACATTTAATTGTTTGTTATAGTATCAATCATAATCGATTATTCTCCCTATATTTGACTATGACTGGTCAAATTCTTACTGTATCTTTTTTTTTGTAGATCAAAATTAATGCAAGGTAACGTGGGGGAGGAGTCAGTCTTCAGAAAATTCCCCCGACAGAAAAAATGGTTCTGTTGAAGTATTTAAAAATGTAGCTAGACATAGATCTTAAAATAATTTTGTTGAACTGTAAAAATAATTATGTAGGACGCTCAAACTGGTTACTAGAATGTCAACAATTTTTTGCAGCATTGCTCGAGTTTCTTATGTAATTATTTTAATGACCGAATAAAATTATTTTCAGATCTGTATCTACTTAAATTTTTATATACTCTTGGCAAAATTATTCTTTCTTCGCGAACATAGCCGCCTTAAAAAAGAGAACGGTATCTGGGGAAAAGACGACGGATAATCTATATATTGATATTTTGAATTAATATTTACTATAATGTATGAATAATTAATTGGGAAATATTAATATTTACCATCCACGTCAGTTTACCATCGGCTTAGAGAAGAATATTACAGATTTTCTCTTCTTCGTTAAAAGCTCCATCTACAGTTCATCTAACGATCGCCTGTAAAATTCTCTCGTCAATCCACGTCGGAGCATGTCGACTTTTAGCATCATCGATGTAGTAACGGAACGTCGATACTTGGCATGCTTAGTCCCGATAGATTCGCACATGCCTCGACTGGACAGCGTATCTATCGGGTGTGAGTTCAATAAAGCGGCCTCAGTTCTCTCCGCGACCGGTATCTCAGGGCCGCCGACCACCTGTCTCCACCTCTCTCTCGCTTGCCGGACGACCGATTGCGAGCACATGCCACCTATAACACGGCTGTCCCCCGGCCGTTAACAATTTTGGCACGATTCCCCGGGGGCGCGCCCGCCTCTCTTCTATACCTCTCTTGAAAAGACCTTTTTCCATTCGCGCTCGCCTACTGTATGTCGCTACCAGCCTCGTTCGCGATGGCCCATGCATCGTCCCGGTAATGCTTCTGTTTTTACATCGTGTGACCTATAGAATGCAAAAGCGCGAAAAATCGCTTTATACTAGCTTGGCTTCCGTAAAATGCAGTATTTAAACTCAAACAATTCTATAATAACTGTATATTGTTTTACTAATTGTTTATATTGAATTGTTATTCAATAAGAAAGAAACACATCACTTGACCACATTTCAATGTTTTTAAATAACGATTTGATGTTAGGAAATATATTACAGCGTTGTTATAAATTAGCTTTTTTTTTTGGTTGTAGGAAAACTTATATGATACTGTGTATTATTTTGTGCTCGTCTTTTGCATGTTTTATATATATTATTGATAAAGCAATATTTTATTTAATTCTTCAATACTTTACAAACATTCGCATTTACACATTTGTTTTATTACTTTTCATAAATTTAGTACCGCAGGGGAAATAATATAATGTAGGTATATATAACTATAGGAATATAATTAATCACGTATAAAGTAATTTTTATTGTTTTTTAAGAATCGATATTTTGTGATAAATTTCGAAATAACATCTACCATTGATATATCTATCAATTTTAGAAATGCGATTTCTCGTTCATTCACGAATACATCGATATTTTTGTCTATCAAATTATAAAACAACGATATATCTCTTATATATCGCAGCTACGTAACAAGATCGTGATAATGTCGTTTATTATTGAGCATCTCCATTTATTATCATGGCTATTATAAGTCTCGACGTCCTTGTGCGATATTCTTTTGTAACATGGTGGATTTAAATACTCTTTGTGGAGGAGTCTGTTACACGATAAGATATCAACGCGTACGCGTCATGCATATCGCACGGCACGTGCTCTTATTATATATTACACACAGATTATTCTCTGACGTTTGCATTAAACTTTGGGAGCGTATTCAGAGATTAATCCTCTTCGTCAGAAATTTAATGGAACGCCATCCTTTTCAAAATGATAGGATTTTCAACATTGTATATTTTAATTAAATTTTTAGTTAAGCTGTTAAAGTCTTACTATTAATTGAATAAGGTTTTGTTTTTATCTCTGAGGCCATAATTTGCCAAAAAATATATTTTAATTATCATTTTATCAAACATATTTATTTAATTTATGCAAAAAGAAGAACGTTTATCTCAATTTTATCTCAAATTGTACTCTACATTTAGATAAAATCCACGTTTAGATGTAGCCTAACAGATTATATAGTTTTGAAATTTATTCGACGGATTAGTTCCAACAATTCAAGTCGAAATAATTTTTTTTTAAGAATATTCAAATCAGCATATGATTGAGATTGAATAATAACAATAAGTGTCAACCCTTTTTTTTGCACGCGTTGATGCTCTTGCACGGATTAGTCAGGACGCGCGAATACTTTCACGTAACTTTTTACTTTCCTTACGCCCGAGTTGAATTTAGTTAAAACTTTCGGAAGCTTTCGGCCGCGAGCCACTAGTAGCGAAGGGTAGTCGTATGTTTCCAATTTCTCGGAAAATTTTGAGCCCGAAGTAATTTTGTTGAACGGCTCTTCGTCGACTAGGTGTCTGCATATAACCTTAACGCCACGGATCAAACGGACAGTGTTCCGAATCTGGCCTGGGGGGGGGGGGGGGGGTTTATCCCTCTTTCGACCGATGCCATGGAAAATGCATACATCTACCATCGCGTCGCTAATCTACCGCCCGCGGTAAGATATAAATTCCATGGGTGTTTGAGCACATGAGGATGCGATTCGTCGAGACGCCGTGGTCCGATGGCTGTTTCCCCGTGGTGAAAGCCGTTTCCATGGGGCTTCGGAAAATAGCCCCGGTAGCTTTGCGTTAAAGAATAATGTGCACGAATGAAAGCTTCTCTCTCTTTCCTCGCTCGAGAGGGATTTAAATAGGAGCTCGATGGGATCGATGGTCGCGCGCCAGTGCAATGTTTACGGAAGTTCCAGCCTGACCACATTTTCCGCGTGTTTTCGGCGGTGCAATCGTGCCGTACGACCACGCACATTTTCGTTTTCTACACAACGACGTTCCGCTTCGATCTACCCGAACCATCGTCAAGTCTCTCCTTCGCGAGTCGGTGCGAATTAGAGTCTGGCTTCGTTCCAACGTAACGACTTCATCGTTTGCTCCGCGCGGAAGAAAATATTAGTGACATTACTCTTAACAAGGCGCCGGTATCTCGTCGACAATTAAACCACTTTTTTCCCCTCGTAAATTCCATTCATCCGTCGGTCGTAGTCGTTCTTGCCGTCCTCGTCCTCCTCATCTTCATTCTCATCTTCTTCGTCGCCGTCGTTGCCGTCGTCTAATTTAACGTTGCGTGTTATATACTGATGAATACGGATGCGTTACGTGACGACGTCACAAAGTTGAGCATTTTATATGGCAAACGTGCAATTCGTTTCGATATTCCGTGTACGTAAAGGCCGGCAGGTAGATCTCATCTGACGATATTTTGCGCTGAATGGATAAGCCGCGTCGATATAATCCACTTCATGTCCGTGATTGATGCCGATTGTTACGACGATAGCTCCGTTCGATTCCCGGCATAATACAGAAATCCAGCTTTTCAACGGATACTAGCGCTCCGCCGCGCCCGGAAATTACTCGTTCGTTGACTTTATTCGCATCGAGTTTCCATGCGAGTCCATTAAAAGTCAGTTGAATACCGTTCGCGATGCGACATCGCCGTCAGCTAATTGCATGCGATACAAATCATTATTTAATTCATTAAAATTTCCGGCGCGATTAAGCGGGATTATCGGGTATTCTTTGACGCGTTAAAAGCGACCTCTTTAATTTTTATAAAACATATTCATTGAATCGTAATAACGAGTTCATATATTTGTTTTGTGCAATCACGTATGAATGCAATCAGTATTTTGACGTAGTATCGTACAACAAAATCTCTCAGATAGAGATTAATTGAATTAAATAAAAACTAAAATAATACAGTTTATAAAAGATTATAGAAGGAAATAACTATAGTAACCTTTTTTTTTTTTTCTTATACTATACGACTATTTATTCAGGGATTCACTCGACTCTCGCACAGCTACTTAGGTATTACATCTCTCGAGACTGCAGTACATGCATTGTTAAGCCCGGAATGGTGACCTACCTTTTCGCAGACTAGTGCTGAATTTTTGTAGCTGTAGTAATATTTTTGTATATATGAAAAAGGTTTGCTGCAAAATTACTTAAAGTTTCTCTTACATTCATATATAACTTTCGGAACTACGGAACTTTTTCTCAAAGCTATCAGGAACTTGAGTACTCTTTGAAGAAGAAATATATAAATTCTATCGATTACGTCGAAAATTTAAAAATAAAATGTCAACTTCAAGATTTGTATACATAGTATACATACTCACGAAGAGATGAATCTTGCAAAAGAAATTAGTCGCATAGATTGTTATTCATCATCATTATTATTATAAATCACGTCTTTTTATCGTAACTAGGTTAACTCATTAGCAACGGAAATGTGTCACTATACGTTAAAAATCCAGTAAAATTAATTTGAAATTAGAACGTACCGTTTCCGTAGTTCGCGCGCGTGGCGTTAAGTTCTCTCGAGAGTGTGGCCGACCGTTCTATATTTCATTTTCAGTTGCAAAAAGGTAGCGCGAGAAAGAGACTGCCGAGCATTGTTAGCGAGCGGTTCACGAGCAGAAGTAATGCCCGACTCCGCATTGTTTCCCATTTACGTATGCCCTCGCGCCTCCGGGAACTTCTTGTTTCACGAGGTTTATATCTACGACGTCCTCGCGCCGTGCTCGGGGATCGCCGGCAACTTGTGTATTGAAACTTCTCTGGAGCAGCCCTCGTCGTCGTCGTCGTCGTCGTCGTCGTCGTTGCAGCTCGTCCGCGTCCTTGTCCTCACTCTCGCTCTGCGTTTCCTCGCAGCCGCGGAAAGGCGACATTAATTACGACCGTCAAGTTTCTCCGACGACGAAAGTCCGTTTTAGCGCGCGGTGCGCTGCGCGTCGAAAAGTTTGCGGTGTCTTCCGCGGTAGCAATTAACGACACGTTCATCGGCGGTGGTTGGCGTTCGTCGTGCAACGGCCTGAAAACGAGACAACTCTTGGCTCGTTCTTGAAAACGCCCTTTTCCGCGTTTCGCTCCCTTCGCGCCCGCGTTTTTCGTCCGCGTTTTCCAGTTGACTGCTAATGCGCGACCATGGCGCGAAATAAACTGTCGTGAGCATCATTCATCCTTCCTTGGCAAGAACCGCAAGGAATATAAAGCGAGAGGAACCGCCAAGTGGCTCGACATCTTTACACCCTCGGTGCTGTCGCGAACATGTTTTACGCGCATTGGCATTAACTTTTTACAAGGTCGAATGATATTGTCTTATTTCCATGCTCTTGGAAAGAAAGGGGATCGCGGCAGACTTCAGGTCTTGTTGGCTTTTATAATAATATCATTGGGTAAACAGCGATGCTGTTATGATGTAATATTCGCGGTACCATCGATCTATAATATTATTGCTTGAGGATTTAATTAATTTTGAAAAGAGGGAAAAAGAGAGAGAAAGATTTTCATACAAAAGCATCAAATAAATATTTTAATAGATTATATATCTATTTTAACAGAACATTTATTATGTATATAAGTATAATTATGTAAGTATATTTAATACAACATATATTATTTCTGTCGTATTTGATCTTTAACGCGGAGTATGATAAATTTCTAATATTAAAATCAAGAAAAACGTAAATAGAATTATAATATAATAATTATTAGGAATAATTTTGTGGTGAAAATAATGAAAATGTTTGTTATAAGGGATAATAAACTATAGTTAGCGATATGAAATTTTCTAGTAACCCGCATTATATTTGATCATTAATCTACTTTCAGACAACGTTCGCGACCGTCGAAGTGAAACGCACCGAAACTTCTGACAATCCCGCCATCCACGACACTGACATTAATTACGTCGTAATCAAAGGACGCCGCGACGAACGCCGAAAAGTTTGCGCCTGTTTACATTGCCAATTAACAGCTGCGGTATATATACGCTAAAACTAGACGGGGATAGGCGTTATAGGCGCGCGTTTTCCGTTGAAGTAAACTTCTTGTTATCCACGCCGCTTTTTTCTGCTCTCGTATTCTGCACCGTTGCATCCTTGCAATTCCACCCTCGTGCAAAATAAACCGTCCGCGCCTTGACTGTTCTTTCAAGCAAGAAATGCGAAACGCAGAATGATGAAATGCAACGCGAAGCGCACACACGGTGTGCTGTATAAGTCTCGTATTCCGCTTTTGGGGACGTACGCTTTGATCAATTTCAAGACGATTTTATCTTTGCGTAAATTTAAAAATTGAGATAAAATTATAAAATAATTGACTATTAAAAATTACGCGACATTGATATATAGATTAAATTGAATGAAAAAAAAAAAAAAAACAAATTAAATACACTTACCAAAATTAATTCTACTTTTTCATTAACTTTAGTGAAACTTTAGTTTAAAGTTTATCAAAATATTTTTCGAAACTTGGAAGGATATGGAAAGCGTCTATGAAATTTTTGCCGGGGAAAGATCATCAAGCTTGAAGAGACACTTCTCTCAAGCTCGACAAAACATCCTCAGTATATCTTGCATATAGCTAGGAGAGAAGTACGCGCTGAAAAGAAAACATGTCTTGCACATGGATGTAATCGACCGGTCATAATGCACTCGTTGCACTGCCGTTGCTGCACTTTAAACTCGGCCAAGCGGGATCGCCAGCTTGATGAACATCTCTCGGCCCGGATTTGCAAGAATAAGCGGCAGATTACGGGCCGAGTCGTAAAAAGATTCTCCGGAAAAACGGCGTGTTTAAGCACGTCATTAACGATATTAGCGGTTTCTCGCACGAAGGTGTGTTCCATATTCGCGCGCTTTCCTCGAATGAGATTTTTCATGGAGCTTGAAGGTTTTCGAATCGGACGATTTATGCGAGACGGTTTTAATATTAAAGCTTTAACGAGGCCTTGTGGCGAAACCCTCGTATTTTCATAAATTCTAAGCGAAATTGTCGAGATATAATAGAAACGGCTCGCGGAATTGGACATTGAAACATTGAGATTCATCACAGCTGCTGTTCTTCACACTCGGAATACTAAACGAGGCCCTTTAAAAAATCGCGCACTTATTTTTCCGCACGGTGCCGGCGCGTTTTTCTTTGCATGAATTTCACCGCGTGTGGCTAGCCTAATTATTTTTTCTTTAACAACTTTTTTGCCAGCACGAATTTGTGAACACAACATTAAATTAAGAGTATATACACAGAAAAAAGACTATTCTTAAATCAACCATAATATATTCATATTTAAGCAAAAATATTATAATCTTGCTTCAAAGATATCAATCTTAATTTGATTAAATTTGTTTTGATGCCCCCCACTATTACTTTGCACTTAATTCAAGACTTGCTCAACTAAAAATCTTATATCAATACCAATTCAATCAAATCAAGATTATAATATTTTTGCTTATATATGAACATATTATGATTGATTTAAGAATAGTCTTTCTCTCTGTGTAATAACAAAATAAAAAGAAAAATCATAAATCAATTGTCTTTAATATAAGAGTTCCGAGAAGAGTTCGTCGATTATTATTTTCTGACGTACTAAAATTTCTTCATCCACCGGACAAAATCCGTTATGTTCTCGTTGCAATTTCACAGTGCAATTTGTATGGCAATTTAGAAAATGTGAATACGTCGCTCTTTAAGGATTAACTGGAAAAAAAAAAAAGACCGCGCATCCGTCGGGATGCGGAAAATGCGTATTGAAATATCTCGCTTGTTTCGCTCGCCGCAAAAACGTTAAACTGCCGCGTCGACAAACTTTCGTAGCCGTGACGAGGGCGTGTGTGAGAAAGCTTGCTCTGCCAGCACGTTGCAATTAACAACATTCGCAGCGGTATTGTCGACAAACGCGGAGGCGTGTGCGATGCGATGCGATGCATGCACGTGGTGCATCGTGATGACGCGCGGCAGCTTCGGGAAGAGGAGTAAAGGGGGAGGGGGGGGGGGGGGGCGGGGGGACGCTTTACCTATCTTTCCTTCGGAACACGCTTTTTGCGCTCGTTGCTTTTTTCTTCGCTACGCGTTTCTGTTTAATCTCCCCCCGACTGCTTCTCCGTTTCGCTTCGCGTCGGTAATTTACTCGTAGCACGAAATAAACCACCGTTACCTTGACTACTCCCATGCCGGGTGTTTCCGTCAGTTTTCACAGTTGTGTTTTTATCACGCTGTATCGCGCCGTGCCATCGCGATGTCGACGTTAAGGGACAGAGAGAGAGAGAGAGAGAGAGAGAGAGAGAGAGAGAGAGAGAGAGGGGGGGAGAAGGAGAGGTCAGCGAGGGAACCCTAGGCTCGTTCGTGTGGTGTCCTTTCAACGCAAAGTCTGGCACGATCACCTTTTTGGTGTTCCGTCGGGAACGGTGCTCTGCATTTCAGTTTCCGCACGCCGATCTACGTCACTTTTTACGTTTCCCTTTATAGATTGACGTATAGCGGGTGAATTGAAGGAGAGACCGAGATAGCGACGGATTGTATGTACCGTTCACGAACACGCGTCTTGGTGTAGAGTTCGTATATAAAATAGTAAAGGAGATAAATGCACGCTGATAGAATAAATGGTTCGGTTTAATATAATTTTTTTCAGTAGCTTTCTTTCATGCGCCAACTGTATGCAGAGATAATCACATTATGAGAATACATCGTGACTATGTCTGGTAAATAGGATTTCATTGGATCTAATTAATTGAATAACTGAAATTATCACAAATGCGAACTTTATCGAATATACAATAGTCAAACAAGCAGTAGTTAAAACTAATAGTACTTGAAAATGTATAGCTATTACTGTGAGATAATATCTTATTTTTGATATTTTTTATACTTACATATTTCTAGTTCATTATTAGTTTTTTATAATTTAATTATATCATAATTATTCAGCTATATACACGCGAATTGTTTTTTTGTATTATAAAATTCTAGCAAAGCTTATCTAAAATATCGCAGACTTTAACGTTTGCAATTTTCTCCGAATATCTTCCTCGATTGTGCGCCGATTCCCTCTTATGACGCTATGCCACGCGTTTATTTTATATTCCGGAAGTTTGCCGCGCCGTACAGTCCGCCGTTTGCGACTTCCCGAGAACTTGGATTGCCCGCGTTGTACGTCTCACTGTGCCGGAAACTGCACCGTGCACGTGAAGGGTCGACATTACCCTGCGGATAAAAAGGAATTCGTTTTCATTCTCCGGATTTTTCTCTGAAAATTTTGGGAAAATTTTGCAGGAGCTCTTTCTTGAATTCCTTAAACGATCTTCATCCCAATCTTTCATCGTAGCCGACAATGTTGTCGGTTTCTTCTTTTCGTATCGCAATCATTTCCGACTGTGATATTAGGGAAACGGTTAAAAGTTGAAGGCTGTCTAGTTAGGACAAGTCGTTCCTACGTAGAATTGCAATTGAACTGGTTTCACTCGACCGCGTAAAATTTCGGAGTATCCTCGAGTGCTGACTAGGGCATAATCTAATTTTGAAAGTTGCACGGAGTTGCGCTCGGCAAGGCAAACAAGAAGCGGCGGAACAGTTCTCTCGCGAACCGATTTTTCCAGAATCAGGGAAGACACTCTCGAGGTCTCGGAAAAGCTCTGGTGTAACATCCGTGTTACGTAAAATCCTTCGTTTCTCTGGAAAGTATAGTTTCGGCAAGTAACAGCATTTGCTCTCGTTTGATAGCGCGCAATTGAAAAAGAATCATATGATTGATACGCGTGTGAGATTAGTTTACTCTCTGTTCAAAGATTTTTAATATCTATACATCTGTTTGAATGTATAATAAAAAGTATGTACTAAAAAAAACTTTCGACATGGATGACATTTCTGTGACAGCTGAAATGATGTTGTATCGAAGAACATAAACAGCGGATCTAGCTATGTTACATGGTTCATTCCTAATTCATTAGCGGCGGAATCTCGCTTCGTAACATTTACACATTTTCTCGGGAACTCCAGATGCAAAGTTTCAACTGTATTTTCATCCGGTCTGGAAGCAGTTGTGGTTGCCTTTACTAGATCACGATGCTGTCGAGTTTCGCATTTACACAACGCACAAATACGA
Organism: Trachymyrmex cornetzi; assembly: GCF_001594075.2. Taxonomy (NCBI): domain Eukaryota; kingdom Metazoa; phylum Arthropoda; class Insecta; order Hymenoptera; family Formicidae; genus Trachymyrmex; species Trachymyrmex cornetzi. The sequence continues at coordinate 280,047 of NW_017298173.1, forward strand.
GCGTGCAAATACGTAATTCAAACTAAACAGGTCAGCCCTCGGGCGGTACTTCTGTTAATTCTATTATGCTGACGGCAGAGAAGCGTCAAAAAGCTTAAAGCTATGTTAAGTTGTATATTGAAAGCTGGAATCAATTGTGATGTAATTATTTTACTGTAGACATTATATGCAAAAATATTTAATGATAATGTCAACGATTGTTTGTATTTACTTCTGTCGCCCATGGAAAACGTGTGTTTTTGACAAAGTATTGTCCGGAAAAATAATTGTATTGGATTGTACTGTATGTGTTCAGAAAACAGCAAACTTTTTTAATAATAGATTAATAATTTATTATTATTTTTTTTAATCGAAGTACCGATCGTGGTACAAATTTGTGCAGTTTGACTGAACACCTAATCAATTAGTTATTATTTAGGTATTACTGATTTTCTTTTGATGTACAAAAATATTATGAAGCAACTGGTTACGTATAAAGCGAAATTAGGTAATTATTCAGTTTAACGGCTTCAATTTTTTATAAAAATACGTTTATTAAATGCGTTTTTGCACCAAACAAAAGAATCTAGCAGAAAAGAGCATCACGGTCGTTCTACCCCACGAAACGAGATATTAATACTATTATTTAACTGTTCAATAACCGCTCAAAAAATGCATGAAATTTCTATGAGATAACCATCGCGTCGGAAGATGTCACTTAAGATACTTAAGTCGTTTAAGTTGATGACTGTTCAAGTTAGGAAATCTGTTACTATCGATGAAATATAGCGATATGAATATATTTATCTATTTATTGTCTTTCTACTGTTAAGTAATTAAGATTTTGTACTTCTTTTTTGTGCAGTAATTGCACGAAGGGCGTTACATTTTGATTTGTATTTTAAACAGTTCTGTTCAATTACTTGGCAAAAGTCAATATAATTGCTCAATAATCGAAAACTGCATTAATTTTCTACTAGGGCTTTGGTAATAATTTTCCCAGTTCTTCCATTCAGTTACTGTATATAATATTGCTTATTCTCATTAGTTGTAACATTACTGCATAGGAAACGGAGAAAAATTGTTTAGAGTTTTATCGAGGGAGTAACCACTAGCTAAAATATTATCCCACAGATTACATGACATCATATGATTTCATCTGATTACAAATAATTTTTTTCGCTACATATGAAGTCGTTTGGTAAAATATAATCGAGGACTTTGTCCCACGATTACATTAAGTGGTTACCCCCTCGAGTTTTATTCAGTATCTGTTCAGTTATTGTCTGATATTAATAGATTATTATTAGTTAGAATACTGCGTTAATCCATTCATTGTCCTGTTTTTATTCAGTAAATAGGTTTGGATTTTGCACACCTTTCGTGTACAGTAACTGCAGGTAAAGCATTAGATCTTGATTGAGATTCGAAGTAGTTTTACTTCTCAGTTACTAAATAGCGTTAATATAATTATCCAGTAACTGCTCAAAAAATGCATGAAATTTTTATGAGGTAACCGTCGCGTTGGAAGATATCGCTTAAGATATTTAAATCGACATTAATTAGAATAAATTGCTTCTTGGACCAGATTTCAGTCGAGCTTAAGCGCAGCCAATGACCGACTAAACGTGTACAGAGCTTCATCAAACGGTGGACCGATCAAAGGGCGCGAAGTCTCTGGCGGATACCTCTCGTTTGTTCGATTCGAGGGCACGCCATTATCTCTCGCCTCTCTTATTAACGAGCTTCATGGTATCGGTCCGACCCCGTTCCATTATTCCGAAGCGATGCTCTCGTGATGGTAGCGCGACGAGGGATTTTACGAGACAAGAGACGAAAACCGTTCGCGGCGTGCACAATATCGGGTTTGTCCGACGTGTTTACGGATTCGTGCATAATGTGCATCCCAACACCGCACGCCGCATACGCGACCGCGTACTTGTCCTCAAATAGTATCGGAAGCTCGGTCACTGTCAGTATGCCTTTCATAAAGTCATTATCCCTCATAGAAGGAGAGAGAGAGGAGAGAGGAAGCGCGTCGACGCACTACTGGCTATCGATTATGCATCCTAGTCATTGTCGATGTACTTTCCAATATTGCATTCTATCTCCTCACACTACGTTGCTATTATGTTTATTAAGTGCGAGTGGCATATAGTGCTGCATTATGGCGTAGAGCTCGACAATCAACGTCTCTTAACACTCTATAGCACAAATCACGTTATACAGCAACAAAGTGATATTGTTATCGGTGAATATTTGCTATTCTGTTCTATCTTTCCTTCATATTTTTCATCTGGCGGGAGAATAAAGGATTCATAATATTTAAAATAGATTAACACTAGAAGCACCGAACGATTATTATTGACCATTTCTATCTTTTAGATTAATATTATATTTTTTTCTGTAAAAAAAAATATGATTCTGAAATTTTTTTATTTTTCAATAATTACATATTTTTATATCGACGAAATATTTGGTTCCATCACTTTCTTGATTTCCATAATAATTTATTCGCTTGATCCCCTTTTAGTAAGTAAGAAATGTTGATATACACTTTTCTACTTAATATGAAGAAATAAACTTTATATTAAGTACTTTTATAATTGTATCTAATAAATATTTTAATTATATCTAATATCAGTCAACATCTAATATCAATCGTTTTATATGTTAAATCGATATGAGCGCAGACTGCAGATTTCATCGTCGTTATATTGATACTGGCGTGTCTCAAAGTCTGATATTAAAAAGATCAAAGCCGCAGTCGTTCTCTCAGTACATGCGCATTTACCCCGCTCGCTTTTCTACAGTATTTGCAGTCGAGATGTATAAGCATTATGTGCACCGTCTTTATGCACACGTCGGTGCAACTTCTCACAGAATTGCGTATGAAGCCGCAGATTGCCGCCAGCTTTATATTCCAACACACATGAATGGTCTTTCGCATTCGTTTGTATATTCATTACTTCGAGTTAGGATACTTAATGTCAGGTAGAATACACTTTATTCAGATATATAGACAGATCGTTTCATCGAGATGATTTTGCGTAAATAAATTAGCGAAATGAGTCCATCTAATCGAACAAAATTAAACATCTCTATAAATCATGAAATTAATACGGGTAAAATCCAAATTCAAAGCTTGGCGTAGAGATATACTTCAACATTATATTGATCTGATTCATATCTTTATTCGTTTATTTTCTTCCATTATATGTGTATGTGTGTGATTCGGGTTTATCAATCTGCATATATATCACGAATATATAGGTACACTGAATTTTATGATTAAAAGAATCCAATAATTAAAATTTAGTGATTTAATTATTTCTTTAGATGGTCTAATTTACTATTAATTTAATTATCTAATATATGGCATTTTTGTATTAATCAATGTAACTAGAAGACTTGAAATTTTATCGATAACAGATAGAAGAATTCCTTTTAAATATGCCGATTATATAGAGCGATTTAGCAACGTCGAATTAAATTGGCTCGAAGAGTACTCGTACACATTCGTTGCCATTCTCTGTCACTTTACTGTGAAAGCGTCGATTGATCTTTCTGATGAAATAAATATAATTACGGATAATAATATTATATAGGATACGTTTGATTTGAATTCTGTCAATTTTCAATTGCACTCCGGCGAATGGGTTAGATTTACATCGTGTCGACATCGTGCGCCTAAGGGTTAAATTGCCATATATATATATATATACGCAACATTGCAGTACGCGTTATGCAATGCTATCTTTAGTACCATATGTGCGATCGCTAATCATGATTTCGAGGCGTCGGTGCGCGTTTATGTATCCCTCTCTATATAATCCTATGTTCATTTATTATGCGATGCCGCACGTTGCTCTTTCCGTTGATGTAAATGGTTGAATGATATCGCAACATACAATTTCGAGTCAATGTATCGAGCAGGAAGTACAATAGAATTTTTAATCTTTCAAGTACCATATTTACGTCCATAAAAAATAAATATCAGTTGTATTGCTTTAATGTCAGTAAATATCATAAGATAATTTGTAAGATATTTATCATCGTACTCTACAATAACGCTGTAGTCGCAAATTTTATATCTAATGTGTACTTAATGTATACGTGTTCTATTTAATATGATTATGGATCTTTAATTTTTTAATATAAATTTCATAATTTCGATAATCGATACGATGTAAGAATAATAATACATTTTTCCATATAATTGTCAGAACTAAGTACAGCGTTACGTAACATGAGAGAGCGTAAGAACGCTCAAGTTCGAAGGATAACGGCGGGATCCTATGGAGCAAATATTAATGCGTTTAGATCGCATTGGCGTGGCATCTGTGCGCGCGTGTCGACACGGATATCATCGTCGACAGGATTAAGTTAAGCCGTTGTCAGACGATACGACGCCTGGTGCTACCCGTTAAAGTCGCTTGGATACGGATGAAAATACGCTATATTATTGATACGCGCGGCAAGGTAAACACTTGCCGAGCGATACGTGTCTCTGCGCGGAAGTCGCGACAGCGGCAAAAAGCTCTCGAAGGGGGTGAACCGTGCGGCGGTATGTCGCGGGCTCTCTCGCCATATTTGCAGTTGAGATGCAGATATCCGTGTGCAAACATGCATCGTTTCTCTACGTGCAAAAAAACATGCATAGGATATATACAAAATCCCAACCTTAATTTCAATAACAGATCTTTTGATAAATTTAACATTTCTCTAGAGTTTTTCAAATACAAAAAAATTGTACAAGGGGAGGACACTTTCGATAATGTAAAAAGTATAAGAATGTAATGACTGGCAATGAGAGCATAGCGCATTAAGTAATGCACAAATTATAATTACTTAATTAAATTTTAAGTACATAATTGAAAGGATCAGACGTCTCGGCTCTGCTTTGAGCAATCCTCGCTTATATTGTATAAAATATGTGTAGTATACGGTTCTCTCACGTTTTCCGGATAAACTACTCGAAGGTTCAAGAGAACTTTAAGATTGGGATGGTCTAGAAGTGGATTATTTCATAAGAAGTTTGAAGACCGAGTGAAATAAATTTGATTGGCCATTTAGGTTTTTTGTTCCTCAAGAAATGATATCTCGAGGAAAGTCAGCATTTTTTAACTTTTCATGTTCCTTCAATATTCTTTTCATATTCTATGGGATGTCTTGGTCGATAATTAAACTCGAATGTAAGTTTTGAAGGAATGAACTTTACTTGAATTTATACGAGTACAATAAGATTTTGTTTTATTTGAATCTCGAAAGTTCAGTTTTTGTGAAAAGGATTTAATTTTCTATCTTACATAAGCAAAGACATACGAAATTAGTTAACGTTTTAGTTAGGAATTAACTCCGAATTGATTAAGTAATTTCTGACATAAGTTACGATCGGAGATTTTAGATCGCCCAATATACTTATTCTTCTTCGAGTCATTCAGTGAAGTAGTAGGGTACTTTCCTCGGGACAATAAAAGTCATGAAGCATTATTTAAAAGTTGAGCATTCGAGATGATGTCTGCTTGCTTCTTATATAATTTTACGATAGCCACTGATATCAGAAATTAAATGTTTTTGTACTTTCGTCTTTATTATTTCTTTGAAGGGTTTACAAGCGTTATTCACTGTGAGTATAATGAAGAATATTATCTTTTGAATTCTTTACTGCGGACTACATATATAATCTGCTTAAATCCTTGATTTTACTGAAATAAATACATCCATCTTATAAGATCCATGTGCATAAATTATATAATATATAAGACGACACGATATATATGTAGATGTACGATACGATGTGGAAAATAGTAACGTCGCTGATTTATTTGGAAAGTAGATTATCCGGAAGAGAGTTAACTGTCCCTTTTGATTTTATTCCTGGCAAAATTAAAGTATCGCACGATTTATGTCGCTTTCGCGAGAGAAACGGAAAAGGAAATTTATCGCGTTTTCTCATCGTGTTCCCGAAGCTTTTTATCTCGCGGCGAATCGCCTGAACGCCTCAACAGAGTCGCTCTGTCTACACACCAATGAACACACTCCAAGTCTAATCGCGTTGGAAGCCAGCCTCCGGCGTGTATTTTTCCCTAACTTCGTTACGGCCGCGGTTATTTGCTCGCGCCTGTTTGTGCATTCGTTACATCGGTTTGCGTGCCGGTGCCGGCTTCCCTCCGACTTTTGACTTCGTTAGTTCGAGTTATGATTCGGAATCGCCGCAGGTGCGATTACGCCGCCGCATGTAACATCGGCGTAGTCGATGGAAGATAAGTAAGCGGACGTTCCTACGTCGGGCACGCCAAGTTATTAGTCTCGGTCTTTCAACTTATTCAAGCATCAATTACTTTACACACTCGCTTTATTTTTATTTACATCAAATTACACGTAACGTATAATAAACCCTGCAGCGCCTCTTTACAATATCACAATATCGAGATAGTCGCGCGTTTTCAAATTATTTAGTACTAAGTTTATTTTATTAGAGTATTTTATTATTACAAAGTGATGTCTTTCCTTCTTCAAAGGATCCAGCATCGTATCTTCTATACAAACGTGAATAACAGAAAGCCGCAGTAATAGGCAATGTGCGATTTCGGAAAGCTAATTAATCTCGCAATGGTCACAGGCAAATGGCCAGGCAAACGTTAACTAACGCGCGGCTGAAACGTTATCTTCGATCCGGCATTCGAGGTAATTGTCGCTGTTCCGGTCAAAAGTCAAGCTGAAGTACCTCAAAGCCGGAACGTGTTTGCGCGTGACCCGAGGCGAACGAAGGGTACCTAACCCTTCCGAAAAGGGATGATGGTGGATGGAGGCGGCGCGGGCGGTCGAAAACCGCGTGAGCGGCGCGGCTCGAGTCGTATTTACAGTCGAGATGCAGATACCCACCACCACCCGCGTGCAAACATGCATCGCCCGTATGTGTGCTCTGTGTACGAGACGGTGCTGCACACTCGGCCGGCTTCGAATCGCTGCAATGAGCCCACACAGACGGCGCGGCGTATAGCGATGTACTTTTCTCCTAACGTCATTATCTTCGCCCGGGGGATTGTACCGGGTATTCGTTACCGTCGGTTTCGCATATGCGCGCGCGTTTCTCTCCCCGTTCTTTCTATATATACGTTTCTATCTATATATATATATATACGCCACACCACGCCGCGTTCAGCGTTGTGTGGTGTACACATCGTCGTTGTCGTGGCCGCTACGGATTTTCTCGTCAGTATGCTAACGCATTCCACCGGTCGGGTGAATGAATAAAAAAAAAAAAAAAGAGAGAGAGGGAAAAGAAAAGGAATGAAACACGAGGGGCGGAGGGCGACGGTGGGAAAAAATGGCCGAATCGAAACAGCCCGCGGCACCGACGCCGCGCGCCGTCTCGTCATTGTGCTCCTCGCGTTATACATAATACATGCGCGCGGGTAATATTAGTACGGCGAATGCGACGACTCTTTTGACGGGACGTCGTTACCGGCGCTTCCACGTCTCTCACTCCCTCGGAGCTTTCGCATTTTCTGCCCCCTCCTCCTCCTCCTCCTCCAGCAGCATCCACTACCTTTTTAATGGCCCTCGTTCGCTTTTGCGCCTGGGAGTATTAATTTTCTTGTCGCTCCTTGCTAGATGATCTCACCGCACAAGATTCGCGCGGTAGCTTTCCTTCTTCCTCTCTATCTCCTCTCTCTCTTTGCTCCTCTTTACTTTCTTAAATAATAATTTGCATGTAGATGTACTTTGCGCGTAACCGTGATGTTCATCGCGAGTAGCCGCTCGTATCTTAGTTTCATAACGTATGCTTTAATGTATTCAGGAATTAACCTCTGTGAAAAGTTGGCACTTTATTTTTAGAATTTTGATATATAATTAATAGAGTTCTGGGCTCTTCCTGATGTAATATTTGATATCACGTCAAAATTTTGAAGATTGAGTGTCAATTTCACAAAAGTCACAAATTACATCCATCATTTTTGTAATTAAGAATTTTAACCGAATCGAAATTAATTGTAGGGAAGAACAGTAACCATTTTAATACAGCGTACCGACTATTTTACTAATATCAATAAAATCTTAATTTAAAGGCTCAATTATAACCAGTTCTGGCATTATGTTGAATTAAACGCTGCTGTATTCCGTTCAATTCTATCTTTGTTCGCTCGACGAATACGCGATTACTTAACTATACCGCAAGTAATAATCGAGCCGCAGGAAACGCGTGATCGATCGGCACTTGATGCGTATGTGCATCATTAACGAACTGTAATATCGCTTCTGCGAAATCTCGGAGTTAGATGTGCGTATCGTAACTCCACGAAGTGATCAATTAGAATTGCTTCAAGGATACCGATGCCGCGTAGCGGGAGAAAGAATGTATCGTCGCTTCGTTATCCGATCGCGTATTCATGTTGCATCCTCGCAAAATGTATTCTCGCGCGTTCTCGTATCATTGAAGTCTTCTAACGAGCGATGTCGAACGCATTAAAGGGTTCATCCGATTTAGCCGCGCCACATATTGCACGAAAATTTACATCCACTCCGCCGCTATGGATTGCATAATGCTGCTCTTGCATTTTTCATGAGGCATGCGTGTTAAGCGTCATAGATGAATGGAAATGCGATTTTTAGAAAACTATCAGCTTATCCATATAACGTGTCCTTTTCTTTGATATATCACGTTAAGTCTCTTTGAATGCGATCAATATAACGAATTAAATAACGGGGACAAAGCAATTTAAATAAAGCCAGAAAAAATTGTAACTGTAATTTTTATTTTATTCTCCGAATATGTGCGCAATATCATTTTAACAATAAAAATGTATAGAATATGAAAGTGTACAAAACTGTCAAAACCATTTTAATAAGAGTATAAAATTGCGTATTCGAATCGTAGTTTTTTCTGTCGAGATGCAAAGTCATGATGTGCTATCGTTTAAACAAAAAGAGGAAGATAATACTTTTATCTTACGCGAAGAATGAATTTAAAAACCTTCGTACACGACCGGGTTATTTTTATTATTTATCGTTCTAGCGATTTATTATATGTGATCTCTCACGTGAGATGCGTTTTCTCTCTCGACGGATTTAAGCGAGATCGTCGCTCCGCGCGCGTCTCATAAATTCGCGCTCGTGTACGATATATAAAATACAGGCTCCGAATTTTTTCAGCTGTGCATTGTTACAGCCGACACCTTTCGTGGATCCGCAGGCTATGCGCATAATTTAATAACGGCCGATTTTCCCGCTTTCCGCCGCGGCGTTTTAATTGCTCCGTTTTTCCTTATAATATATGGAGCTTTCGCAAGCCGAACGACCTCGACAAACAAGCCGACGGAATTTGCGCATACTTAGGAACAATGGAAGGATCCACGGATCGAAAAGATCGATCTCCGTCTTTCTCACTGAGCCTGTTGTCTTCTTGCTCGGAACTATGTCGAGAGATCGAGAGTGAGCCTCGAGCCTTCGCTCGGGAGTAATTAAACGCGAAGCGCGTTGCGCCTTTAAAGACTTTGAAAACTCGCGCCGTAAATTACGCGTGCCGACGCTCACGTCGGCCGCGCGCCACCGCCTTTACCCGTTTGCTGACGAAGAAAAACGAGGCGCAAATATTAAGCTGAACCGCACGGCTGTCTGACGTTACAGGGCGTTTCAGAGCCATCGGATGATACCATCGGACATCAGACACTAGAGATATTTTAATAACGAATTCGATAGCGAATGTAAAATCAATTTTGCCGTTATTAAAATTTTACAGCAGATTCAATCATGAATGTAGCTAAAAAGGGATTAAAAATTACCCTCCGATATCGAACTTTTATTCATAAAAATTTCATCAAAGACCCTATTTATTTTAATAAATAGGAAGTTAATGAGAGAAGAATTGTCGATGTATTAATTTTTTACATATTACGCAATTCGACGATGATGGACATAAATGTCTGCAATGTAGCAATTTGTCCTGATTTAAACAATAGATGTTGCCGAGATGAGTTTGAAACGTCTTGTATGATTACGTCGCGCTTTTTCGACTTCCTTTTTATGGCCAGTATGGCGCACCGTGGACTTTTCTCGGTAATGACTCTTTGGGCCCTTTCAATGTGTCGCCGTTTATCGGAGTTATTGCCGGCTGACGTCCACACCCCCTCGCGCAATCCCGTTCCTCCTTTCCGGCGGCCATCGGAAAGTAATGCATCAGGGTAACTGTTTCTTCGCGTTGGGATATACGGTTTCAAAGGGTTAAATGGGACTCCGGGATTTCTAAAGTCGAAGGAGCCGTTATGAGACAGTCTGAACGCGTCGTGTTTGACTTCCGGTAATACATCACGACGTCTTTCATTCGACTCAATATTACTCGGAAAGATGAACGGAGGAATCTATCTCAGATGCATGCTTTCATAGGAATTACAGAGAATATTGGTGTATATAGAGATGAACTGTGAAAAAATCATACCATAACGTATATACTGCGACTGTTTCAGTAAAGAATCAATTTAGTTGTTTTTCTATTGTACACGAAAAGAATAGTTTGGCTGAAGTATTGAAAAATAATTATAGGACGCTCAAGTTGGTTTTTTGAAGCATTGCTTATCATGTTTTACTTTTCTACATGAATTCTTTGACGATCCAACAAAATTATTTTTAGATCTGTATCTGTCTAAATTTTTAGATACTTGAGCAAAATCATTTTTTCTGTGTAAAAATCCCGTTATTAACGCTGCTAAAATCTTTTAAATACAGAGAACAATTAAGAGTAATACAAAGAGATACCTAGCTTAGGAGCAGATTACAAAGGGACAGATCTGCCTTAATAAAAGAAAGATTAATATATTTTTACTAAACTGGCGTGAGCCGACAGTTTTAACATATATATATGAAATGGATCATAAAGATCGTTTACAAATATTTTCATCAAATCGCACAGAAATTTCGAATATTAAGACTTCCAACGTAATCGTAGTGCGAATGATAACTTTACTATCTAGATGTTATAAGGTAGAGATCCAGCTATTTCACATTTAACACCTTCGCTCTCTCTACATTAAATGACGTTGTGCACCTCTAAGCTACACACCGCCGCTACGATGAAAATGGCGACAGCCAGCGGCGTATATTTCGCAGCGACGCGTTTAATGCCCGTTTATCCCATGACTTTTGGCCGCCGCTGAAATTCTACAGTAATTACGAATACGATATTCATTACGTCGCAACGACGAAATTTCAGGCAGCGTTCCATTAAATTCCTCTGTCGAAATTGACGTTATTAGATACAGGTACCGTTGCAAGTCGCCCGGTATGTTCAGCCCTAATTAATACATCTTCCGAAGGTAACGTGATAAATTAATTCGCATTATTTTACGAAATTTCCAACGTCGTTTCTTCTCCCGCTTTCGTTTATAGCGGCATTATTTATTTCTCGCTGCTCATTCCATAAAGCGTATTAGTTTTCGCTTTGTATAAAATTTCACGATATAAGCAGGCAGTGTGAAATCGGAAAGGTTGGTTTTTTAAAGCGCATATCGGCTTAACATGTCGATGAGAACGAAGGAAAACTTTAAACAGCAGCTTTAGCGCCGTATAATTATAAGCTTCTTGTACTGATTTCGCGGCAGTTGCACCGCACGGAATAATCAGATAAATTTCAGTCTCGTGGTTTGGAAAGTGCGATACGCTCGTTTAATGCACACAGCAAGTACACTGAGAGCGCGGGTGGAGAGTTTATGTACGTTTTAATACAGTTAACGGCGTAATCGCCGCATCGCGGTGTTAACGCAACGCGGCGTGTCATTACACGGTGATTTTAATCGCTCGAGCGTTTCAACTTCGAAAGTCAATTACATCGATATCGAAGCGGCTTTGATCGCAATTCCCCCCCCCGCAGCGTAATCACAGATACGGTTGCAGACAAAGCGGCGGGACATGAAATACGACTGGATCGTTTTCATTAAAAGCTAACGACGGCGGGGAAGATCCGAGCTCGCTTTCTAATGTCGTAAAACCTGTTCCCGATTGTCGAAGGTTGTATAGACTACGTATCCACCTGAGAATTTTTCACTCCGCGAAGTGACTGCCGATAACGAAGCTCTTCGTATAATTCTGGCGACGGTACTGAAAGCGATTGTCGAATGCGTTAATTGTCACTATTGAGATCCGCACAAACGAGCGATTCCGTCATCGAATCTCGATATTCTTAAAGTTTGTGACATTCAATACGATATAATATATACATTTTGATACTAGTATTCTTAAAGTATAAAATAAAATCAATTTATCAAGACAAGACAGATACGTTGAATAAGTGCATTTTAAGCGGATGCACCGTGAAACAATTGTATCGTTTACTACGTCGTTTCTTTATGACCGTTTATCTCGTCATGAGAACGCGATGTTCTCGTAATTATCTCTCCTTGCCTTGCGACGATGTCGTGTACAGGGATGTCGTACGAAAACTTTCCTCCTTTTTTCTTTTTTTATTTTCTTTTTTTTGAAAAATCCTCGCCCGTTCGCATCTGCTTTGCTAGCATAATCGAGCGACGGCTTTGACGAATCAATCAGTCGGCCGCGTCAGGTTCTGCAATTCAAATGAGAATTTTCCATGGGCTCGCATACGCACTCGGCTCGCCATGCGTGTACGGGGCCTTTAACTCGCATCGTGTGCCGCGTTCGATAAAGCGGACTGTATCCACCTGGACTGCGTTCGTTATTATGGGATGAGTCCCCGCATATCCACCGCCGTCGCTCTAAAAGCCTCGATCCGTACTATTACCCCTTCCCCGCTTTTAACTGCATTGCGCGGCTTCGATATCGCCGATAATCTTGCCGGAAGAAATTTTAGAAAATCATATACAGCGACCAATATAGCGATCTGCGTTTCCGACAATTTTTATTTGATTATCTGATAATGTCGTCAGTAACAGGCAAGTGTTAAAATAATATTAGGATAAACTTGATTAAATAAGAGAGTCATCGCTGCACTGAGAAAAAAATATAGTCAATCTTAATAAATATTTAGTTCAATACTGCCAACTAAACTTTTACTTACAGTAAATAAATATTTGTTCAGTAAAAAAAAGATTGTTAAATCAAATTAACATTTCTTGTATCAAATAAATATATCTTTATATTTAATAAATATTTAGTTGGCAGTATTCAACTATGTATAGAAAGTTTAATTCTGTTCTCTACAATTAAGAGTGTAAAAAAAGAATATACAATATAATTTGATTAGCTAATAATATCTTTAATATGGGAAATACTTTTTCAATAACTACTTAAAAATAGTACAGAATGAATTAAGAACGTCAAACGATTGATTTAATACACGGAAAAATGATTTTGAAAGATCTATTGTTGGATACAGATATAAAAATAATTCTGTCCCAAATTCAAAAACAATGAGCAACGCTGCAAAAATACTTGATATTCTCTCAATCCAGTTTGAATTTTCAAAATTATTTTGATGATTCAGCAAAATTATTTTCATATTTATATCCAGCAAATTTTAGATCTTTCAGCAAAATCATTCTTTTCGTGTATGAACGTTTAGTGAAAAACCCATAAAATTCCAAGTAATTTTTTTTGCGAATTTATCGACGAGATATTTTATTTTATCACGTACATACGTTGTTGACGTAAATCTTGTAAGATAGTTTCGATATCAGATTGTCGAGGACCAATCCCTAGAAGCGTAAGACCGGTGCCGAGACTTAGCTTCGGGCACAGTAATCTTAGCCACTTTGCTACTCGGTATCGCGTATAGGTTCGAGTTACACTAGGTTGCGCTACACTTTTCGCGATACTCGTTATCTTACCCTAGAAGCCAAGACGATGTTGCGCGGCTGATCGGTTGAAATATCGCCCAAGTTGAAGTAGATAGTCCGTACACATACTCCAAATATCTCTTATCCAAGGCACGTCTGTGAAATAATATTACTTACAAGAGAGCTCGCGTAAAGTGTGAAATTATATATTTATTTGTTTACTATTAAAGTATCATTTTTAAAGACCGCGATGTGAACATAAACAATTAAGAAATAAAGGCTAACTCCGCAAATATAATTAGTAAGCCTTAAGGAATTGACCAATCATAATCAATTATTCTCCTCTCGCATTCGACTGTGATTGATCATTTTCTTAAGGTTTAAGGCTTACTATTCTATTGTGTTTGTGAAACTAATCCCTAGAAGCGTAAGAGATCAAGCTAAATCTTAATGTTGAAAACAATTCCATCTGGATTTATGTACCACAATTCCAATCCTGTAAACTGTGCTCCGAAATTGTTTTCAGTCTTGAAATGCAATCAGAACTGGAGTAGTAATATCATAAATTAAATTGACAAGCAATTTAATAATATTGATGTTCGTAAACATTTTTCTAAGTATATTATTTACTATTTGTTTACAAGTATAATTATACACGGAATGATGGTTTTGCTGAAGTATCTAGAAATTCAGCTAGATCCGGATTTGAAAATAATTTTGTTTGGATTATCAAAATAATTATGTAGGACGCTTAAACTAGTTACTAGAATGTTAAAACTTTTTGCAGCATTGTTATCAACGTTTAAGGGTTTTACATAATTATTTTGATGCGGCAATAAAATTATTTTCGAATCTCTATCCAACTAAACTTTTAGATATATTTTAGTAAAACTTTTGTTTTTTCCGTGTATAGAAAAAGTAATTATAATTTTTATACAAGCATACGAACAGGGTGTGCTAAATAAATACACGTGCTCAAACTAAGAGAGGGATTTAAGTAATTGTTCAAACAGCATGAAACTGCATTGCATTGTATATTAGCGTGCATTAACAAATTTACGCGATTAGAAAATTACTACATATATTTCAATTGGTGAACTCGGCCGACAAGTAGTCCGAGCAATCGTTCCGAGTAAGTCGAAAACACGGAAAACGCGTGAATCGGTGGGGTGCATAGTCGCAACATTGGGGAAAGCAATGCGCTCGTTTGGTGCATCCCAAATGCAACGCGGGCGCTTCCACGAGGTGGGCGTTACGCCACGTACGACGAAATTTATGGTGTAAGCTCCTTCGAATCGACGTGCGCTTTGCTGAAATTCTCGAGTGATCAGTGTGTAGGAAGTTCGTCGGATATTCTGAATTCCTAATGCAATTCACGTAGAGACTAGAGCGCCTGTGGGAAATGTACCCGCGACATGTATGCATGTATGTATGCGTATGTCTGTGTTTTCGCACAGTATGCATCTCCATATGCCGTTCGCGTGTGTATATCCATGTACGTCGACAAAGATCGCGCAAACGTATCTGAGGTACCCGTACGAAAGTTTTGCCGCAAGAAGGTTATAAAGTGGGCAATAATCATCCTTGGGCGAGTGGAAATTCACGGCCGTGGAAAAAAGTTAACCAGTTTTGAGCCGAGTTTTCTTCGCTCGTTACGATTCCACGTTATACGTCTTCCCTAGATAACGTCGCGCAGTTTCCGGATGAAATAAGTGGGATCATCCTGCCCTGGGAGGGCTCCTCACAATCGTTCGACGCTCCAGATAAAATGGAAGCTCTTTGCGCACTTTCCGTGACGCTTTCAGTAACGTGTGTCGGTTGAGAATGTCGCCGAGACACTTCAATATAAGCAGATGGTCGAGAAATTTTTTCTGTGTCTATCCGTAGGAGGGAAAATCTTGGCAACGCGCAACGACATGAAGATGGACTCGTAGGCCGTTAATTATACAGAAGTCGGGAACGATTTTGTCGCCCATGGTCCCACCGGCTTCCACAGAGTCATTACAAGTTTATAACGAAAAGCACTTTTTCCAATTATAAAGTCGTCTAGTCCATAATGGGAAAATAGCGTGTTTTTCTGCGAAATAGGACAAAGTTAATTTCTTTTAATTAAGTGTCATTTTCTTCTTAGAGACACGGAAAACATCGATTGTAATTATTTAAATGGAAACAATTTTATCAACCATTGTATATATAAATTCCAAATTACTGTGAATATCATGATTAAGCGAACATCTTGCTCAATTTAATTAAGATAGCAACGGAATAATATTTTATCATGCCAAAATCATTTGAGAAGATGAATGAAACTACTTATGCAAAAATTGTATAAGTTACATAAGATTACATTTTTATAGTATCTGTATAGAAAATGATTCTTCGTCTGCAATCATATCTGTATTTTCTCCGTTCAGCCCAAATTTTTTTACTGTTCTAGGCTTTCAAAAGGTGTGAAAAAGTTCAGTTACTTTTCAACATCTCTTTTATACACATAACTAAACAGCTTTAATAAGATATCTTAGAAGAAAGGGGGGGAGGGACCGGTTTCCGCCCTCTTTTGTTTCGAAGGAAAGAGGGCGGTACAACTTTTTTCCCGACCATTCGGAGAGTGTTTAGAGTTGTTGGTCCAACTCTTTCTCTCTCTCTCTCTCTGTGAATTAGTTTTTAGATTATTGAAGCATAACTGTAATAGCCATTTTCTAACGAGAGAGAGAGATGTGTATAAAGATTTTATTAACTTAAATTTCACGATGTATTAATTTTTAATAAAATTGGAAATAAGACCGTTTATGTTAGAAACATTACTTTAAATACGAAGCGCCACTACAGTCTGAATGTTAAGATGTGAATTATTATATGTATTCATTTAAATGAATTAATTTCAGAAATTATAATTGCGTGCCGATATGGTTGTCGGAACATGGTATGATATGGTAATGATATTGGTTGTCGAAATTAATTCATTTAAATGAATACATATAATAGTTCAACATCTTAACATTCAGACTGTAGTGGCGCTTCGTATTAATTTTTTCTTGAATGTAGCATCATTATGATGATTTTTTATTTTCATGAAGAGAAATATATAAGAAAATGTAAGAAATAGTGAAAAAAAATTGTAGGTACCCTTCTTTGAGAGTGAAATTTCGCTAAAAATCTAGATTGTGTGCAGACGGAGAGTTAAAGTTACTTTTATACGTCTTTACAGACATATTGCTAGATCATCAATAGTTGCTTGTATATCAAATGAGGAACGAAATTTACTTAACTAAAAGGCACGCAGAGAAATAGCTCGATATATCAAGAAAGTGACTCGACCATATTTATCAATCGTGCGTATATATATATATATATATATATACAGCATACTTAACACATTATTGAAAGCACCCGGTCGTCGAACGGATTCGTGAGAACACGAATCGCGTTCACGCGATACGTGTAAATAACGGCGAATTTGTAAAACCGCCGATCCATTTGCGCGGCACTCGAGTGTGTCGAAGTCGTCGCCAACCTAATACTTCCTCGGAACCACGTTACGTCGCGTCGCACGGCGCCGATAGCTTTCGGCCGGCTAGTAGCTGCAGACAACGGCGACGACGACGACGGGGATAAAAGCAAAAAGGACCGTCGGCGGTGCGCGCTCACGTCTCTCTCCGAGAGCGAATATAAAGCAAAAGCACTCAGTGCGTTTCCTGTCGGGGCCTCTTCACGCCGCGCCGGCGGGGACATGGCCGAGATCCATAGGTCCCCCCCCCCCCCCTCTTGGTCGTTCCCGTCCTATCCATGGGGCTCACGCACGTTTCCTACGCAAAGGGCGATGTATTCATCTAGGCGTCGTTTGAAAAGTCTTTAAAATTTAATGTAAAGCTCTAACTCTCCCGTTGTTGTACCGACTAAGGGATTAAGAGCAGAAAGGATTGGGGAGGAGTCAGAGGAGCAAAAGAGATCCACTGTAGAGAAATATCTCGGGTATTATACCACGCGGTAGGGTTTGCATTAAACGAGCAGCGGTGAATATATCGGTCCGAGAAAAAAGAAGAGAAAAATATAAAGCCCACACGGTAAAAGCTGGAAATGGGATGACGCTATTGCTATCGCCACTGTTTTAGGAGAGTGAGGGCGAAGATGAGGACGTTATGAGTGGGCGATGAGTAGGAGGTTGTGTGTGTGTATGTGAGAGAGAGAGAGAGAGAGAGAGAGAGAGAGAAAGAAGGAGAAAGAAGCGGAAGCAGAATCGAAATGAAAATTAAGGGGCTAACGCGGGGAAACGACGGTGAGGAGAAATCCGGCGGATTACGAGGGAATCGGTTTTTTGGATATTAACCTAGGCACGCGTGCCACAGACATGTACATACACATCCATTCACGGGATGAGTTATTTTTTTGAACGGAGAATATAGGATGCCTCGCGTGAAAGGACTGGTTGACATGTTTAATAAAAAAATACTAGGAACGAAAAAATATCGTAAAAAAAAATCTTCTACCTAAATTAAACTAGGTTTGATCGTATCACAATATTTCTGTAGAACACCAATGTTATTTGCAAATAGGTGCGGAAAAATTGAATTGGGAAAAATAGACGTTTCACAAAAAAGCTGATTTTTAAGCTTTTAGGGATTTACCAAGCTCGTTTCGCGGTATGTACATTTTCTATCAGTGACGATCTTTTATATTGATTCTAAAGTTCATTGAGTTTATTATTTTGGCGAATTTTTTTATGAGATAAAATACTTTCCTTTTTTTCCTTGCTAACCTTTTCAGTTCTTGTTTTAGATAGGCGGTTATCTTTTCACTTATAAAATAATACTTGTTGTTCTTGATGTCAAGATATTGTTATAACGTTCTCAAAACCGAAATATATTTTCCTACAATGGCCTTCTGCTTTTAAATTTTTTTCATACGCTCAAACTACTATTTATTAATAAAACATTGTGCTTTTATTAACAATATTTTCATGTGCAACATTTTCTTAAGCGACGTATAGAACCATATTGACAAAATGTATTGCGCTCGTTTACTCTTGGTTGCGTGCTGATAATTATTCCGTCCAATAAGGTACTACCTGTTGCTAAATTTGGCAAAAGTGTCTCGCTAGCGACACGAGGTTACAAGGTCGGCAAAACGCGGTAAGAGGTGAATTACCGGATAAATCCAGCACGTCGCGCACGACGAACGACGCCATGGCGAAACGTAACTTTTAGTACCCCCCGGTCGATCTTGGGGGAAGCTAATCCGATCCTTAGAATCCTGCTTGAGAAAGAGTCTCTCCGAGTCGTTCGAGGGAAGAAAAACGAGCGTAATCAGAAAATCGGGCGTTAAGGAAGAGAGCGACGAAGGGTCGAGAGAGAGAGAGATTGAAGCGCGCGATTTTCCAGCATCTGGGTCAGATTCGCGCTTTGCGACATTTGCGACATTTGCGACATTTGCGAGCGGACGAGCGCCGGGAAGAATGGAAGGAGAGACAGCGGTGAGTGAAGGAGGGAGAGAGTTGGGGGATGTAAAAAGGGCGGATCCATCTCTGCGCGGATCCTGATATCGAGCCCCCGTTGTATGGTAGCGTGGTATATAAGCCGATTACGTCCGGCTTTCGCATTCCGGCACACGACGCAGTTCCGTCGTTCTCTGTTTCGTATTAATGCGTAAAACGGCATTTACCAGGAGAGAAACCGGATGAGGGAGAGAAGAGAAATCGAGGGTGAGAGGGTGAGAAAGACTGAGCGGTTTCGGCGCGCAGGCTACTTATTAAATGAGCGCACTCGACTGCTCGGCGACGAAATCCCGTTGTCACGCTGGTTCACATCTCTACGCTTACGTTACATTGCTGCATTTCTCTATATATACATATATATATATGGCATCGTTCTAGTTATCTGCGCCTAGATCTTTTGTTCTCGGAAACGCGCCAGATACGTCCATCTGCGGCTTTTGTTCCGGAAACGCGCGCGTGTCCGCCATAGTTTGGTTGTTTTATTTGCCATCCCGGAGAAGAAGTCGTAGTTTGGGGAAAATGGATCTCCATTTACCTGACAGAAATTTCGTTCTCGTAATATGCGTTCGATGCTACTCTTCGTTCTATATCCGTCGATCGTTCACGGCAATATGTACGTCGTGCTTAATACAATGATTTGAGTCCTGAATGAATAACACGGAACATAATGGTATTGTGATAACTAAATCCTCGTGGTATCTTTTGTATAACATGAAATCAGTTAGATTAATCTTCCACGGATTCATCTATTATATCGAAAAGAGTGCAATATTGTAATGGGAATTTCCAAAGAAAAATGTTTAATATATTTTAAGTTCTATATTCATTTTAACCCTTTGTCTGCAGTCTCCGTTTTTTTTTTACACAAATGAAATTTTACTCTCAAATTTCTTCGAAATAAAGAAGGGCAGGTATCTTCTCCTAAAATATTTTGTTAAAAAGCTATTTGGCAATATAATAGAAACGAATAGAATTTCCTGAATTTTTTTTACATTTTCTGAAAGCCTGAAAGGACAATAAAAAAAACTTGGACTAAATAAAGGGAGTAAAAATATGATTGCAGAGACGGAGGGTTAAATTCCGATTTGAGCAGAAATACATATCGCATTTTATACTGCTATATCATTCCAGCTTTAACTTGGTTTAATTTAGTAAGTAAATCGGGGATTAAAGACCGACATCGCGATAGCAATCCCACGTTTTATGTGGCGCTTTTGCTCATTACATTAGGCACGACTCACGAATCCGATCCTTTTCGCGTCGAACGGATATGTTTTAAGATAAGACTTCAATCAATCTAACAAGACAGACTTTTCTAAGGCGGACTTTTCTTCGATCAATCGCATTCGCATTAATCCCTCGATATATGAGTCGACTTCTGTTCAACTGGAGAAATAACGAGAGAGAGTAGGCAACGCCTGTAACAATATCGCTCGCGATAAAACTGTGGATGCACTTTCCAAAGGGCATTCTTTTCTTTTTTTTTTTTTTTTTTTTTTTTAATATTTGCGATGCTCGAATATGCATCATGGCGCATCGGACTATTGAGAAGCGCGATGTCAGATCGAGTGCCGCTCGTAAAATTGCGGGGGTTTATATCGATCGGATCGTTGCGGGAAAAATATGCATTCGTGCGCGCTGCGGGCAAAATGTAGTCAACGCTCCTCTACCATTGGATGTGTGTGTGTGTATGCGCTTACATCGAGTGTGCTCTCCATTATTAATACGCAGTCATATGGACGATTAAACGCGGGCTTGCCCTCGGTCTCAGGGCCGATAATTATTTGCGGCATAGTTCGCGTTGGCCCGATTTCGAAAACCGCAACCGGGGCCGGGATTTGTACGCCGATCGGCAGTCGACAAAATCATTTCGCCGAGTCATCATCTCCGCGTTGCCTTTACTTGCCGTTCGCTTTCCGGTTGTTCGCGCGATTTCGATGCGGCTCGTTCACCGCGCTGACGAGCTTCCCGGGACACGAGACACTACGAATCGGTCGCCATTGTCGCCGTTTATTTGACCGATTAATCGCGACAGCTGTACACACACAAACCGAGCGCGGCGGAGCGCTCGAAAAACGAACGGCGTTACACTTTATTGGATTTCTGTAATGACGGGCGTCGCTTGTCCGTGTAATTCGTTCGACGACCCAGATACTCCCTCGTACGCGCGCGACCCTGTTCGTTACATAAGCGAAGGCGACGGCTTGTCGTGTAAAAACCACGTGAGTGAAACATCACTTAAGGCGACATACTGTTGCTGTACCTGCTGCTGCTATACTGCTGCTGCGACACGCTCTTAATCGAGAGAATCGTTTCCGAACGGGCGTTTATCAGAAAGGAAATTATTTTCCTCTTCTCATCCAATTTTTATTTGATTTGCAAACGTTCAACCGAATCTAAGTTGATCTTCTTCATAAAATAATAAATGTTCTCTTCGAAAAAATTGCATTCTGTGCCATTTTAGGTATATCTTTTGAGTTAAAATTAAATGAAATGGATAATAGCAATTGAATTGAATTGCGAAAATAGCATTACTATCAGATAGAAACGTTTTCTCATTTATGAATTACTTATATCTGCCTTTGCGATAGATTTTGTAAAAGAAATTTTGTGGAAGAATTTGTCATCTTAATGTCGCAGGAACTCGAGAAGTCCCTGCGGAGATACTTCCGCATTTCATCTCCTAATACCAATGCGTTCTTGTCAAATTGACGTGCACTTTTAGGTGAGAGATAGAGAGAGAGTCAGAGAGGGAGGAAGCGAGAGAGATCGCAACGATATCACTATCGTGTAGCATAGGGGCGCCTTGGCACGTATTAATGTCTCGACTGTGGAGTAAAACGAATGATTTGTTGGGGTGGCTTAAGCTTCGTTACTGTGGCTGCTTCAGGGTGGCAAATGGTGGTATGGTACGGAAGCAACGGAGGGAATCTCGTAAAGGGGAAGAGAGCAGACAAGACTGGAGCGTTACGAGATTGACCGAGAAAGAACATACGCGTGCAGGAGGCGTCCCTGTGAGATCCTGCACTTTGAAGGGACAAGGATGCTGCGATATCTGGCCTCGAGGTTGGACGAAAGAGAGGGAAAGGGACAAGAGGAGGAAAAGGTAAAGGAGGACGAGAGAGGGAAGGGAGCGGACAGGGGGTTGCAGTCTCGTCTCATCTACTTGATTGCATCGCCCGGATTACAGCCGGGCTTTAACGCATCCCCCTCGGGACGTTCCTAGCGTGAAAACAAAAAGAGAAGCGAATGCGAAAGGAGCGTGAGTAAGAGAGAATGAGCGGAGGGTAGAAAGGCTGGACCGCTTTCTTCGCTCTCACTTTCCCCTGCTCTCCTCCCACGCTCAACGCTGTGGCGGGTGCTCAAGTGAAATTCCCTGAGAATAATTTTCACTTCTCTCCACTTCCTGGTGTCGTCTTCTTCTCTTCCCCTTTCTTCTTGTCCCTTTGCTTTTTGTCTTTATGCGTTTTTTTTTACCCTCTCTGCCACATCTCTCCCCCGGTGCCCCTGGTGCCCGACGTCGTCTTCTTTTGAATCTCCGAGCTTGAACCTCTTCCCTCGACAGTAAGCAGAATCAGCCGCATGCGAATTCTCGCGAGCGATGCTAATATATCCCCCTCCTCTTCCCTAAATGAGGCGAGAGGGAGGAAAGTGGCAGATAGAGAGCGAGACTGCTTCTCATCTTCTATAGGGCTACGAATTTGAGCCGAATTGATTTTGCGCGTAATGAGCTTTCACGCTTTTAGGCGGCGCGACGGCCGCTTCAAAGCGAATCGTTCGTGCACGGGCTATAAAGCTGGATTCGATTAACTCTTCGGGGCATGGTTGCCAAAAAATTTCCAATAGAGCTTAAGCAGATAAAACTTTTGAACTTTACGCTTTTTCTGTTAACCATGTCATTCCTTGAACTAATACCATAGCATTTATTTATAATTGATTTAAATTTCTTTTTGTAGATTTTTTTCCTAAATTCTTTATACATAGAAACATTCGGCCACAATTAAAAAGATACGCTTCAATAAGCTTCTATTACATATATAATGGAGAACGTTGTGCAATATTGAAGTGCACGCGTTGTCACGGGATTCAGGGTCACTTTTATTGAAAAGCTCAGATTCGCTTTATTCTATACCCGCGTTCCATTCGACGTCGTATTGCGTTTCAACGATGCGCATCGATCTCGCGTGATACCTCGACGTCGCTTCTTCGCTTTTCTCGCTTTGCATCGGTGATCGGATAGAATTATTCCGGACGTGCCGAATGTAGTATGCGTCTTGCGACGTCGCTCGTGTGAGCAATAGCGCCGCGATTTCGATCTCGCCGTCCTTTGAACGTCACGTGGGGACCAATCCTCCGCGTATTCGATTGCCTATGGCACGCATACACACACACACACACATATATATATATATATATATATATATGTATCAGCTCGCGCAATAGTTGACGGCTTTTACTCCAATTTAATCAATTTCTGTGGTTATGTTTAGAAATTCACTTTATGGGGCATTAACGGGCTTGCGCTCGCGTCAGCTCGTCCCTTTCAAGATATAACGCGTGATTAATGCGAACGCGCGCGCGGGTATTAAGCTCGATGAAACTTTGAAAGCTCGTTCCGGACGATATATCTTTCCCGATATTGCCAGACCGTACGATATTTTCGCGAGAGGATCCCCGTGACCTCGTCCTGCAGGGCGCGTTAAGGATCCCGGATCTCGCCGTGCCGCGCCTCGCTGGCTCGTTCCGCAGATATAAACGTTTCAAACGGCGGGAATATCGCTAATCCTATTGTAGAGAATTTATGACGGTCTAATCGTCTAATGAATACTAAACGCCCTCACGCCCGGCGAACTCGCACAGCAAAGATTCGGCCGCGCTAATAATCTCATTAATTCGTTCGAGTTTCGCGCGTATCTCGCGCATTTCTCTGTATTCATGCAATGAGGAAGCAACCAGCGAGCCCATAAATCCATCGAGAACTTTCTTTCCACTACAACAGCACGTTTTGGTTTGAAGGGAATGCTTAAATTTATCGAACAGTGTTGCGTGTTTGCTTTGTATCGCGAAATGTTTGTTCCGCATTCCTACACATTTATAATACATACAAAGAGCTGTATAAAGAATATTGCTTTTATACGCGGTCATGTTGCATTCTAAAATTAGCTAAATGCTTTAATTCTCTCATCCTTTTAATTCGATGCCTAATTGCGAAAATATTTTACGTTGAATATCAAATGGCAATTAGCGACGAGTCACTGTAATTAAAAAAAAACCGTGAAAACCACGAGAGGAAGAAAATGACTCTCAATCTCACTGGTAAAGATTACAGTCAGATATTGTTCAAAACGTACATAATCGCTGAATACGATCTCGAAAGAAAATGAAAACGTTTAGTTAACCCCCCATTAGCGTTAACCAACGTTGGAGGGATTGGGGGCAGCCAGACTGCGTATTCGAATTTACGGGTAACGCGCCGCCGCATTTCCCTGTATCCCACCCTTCCTCGTCCCGAACGAGGAGGATCCTTATCAGCTCCCTCATCCCTCGAGCCCAGGATCCCTGTTTCGCCGGCGGCGATGATTGGATCATTTTGCATAGCGTGACGTAGTCGACGCTTGTCCGACAACACCGTACATGGCGGCAATAACGCACCGCCGTCTCGTTTACTGCCCTTTGAGTGGCCGTGAAAGGGCGAGGGTCGATCGTCATGAAGCTGGTCGCCGCAACCGTGCAGCCTTCTGCTTTCAGACACTTCCACCAGCTGTCGCGAAGGGCCTTTCGCCTTTCGGCGACCATCCACGATTTACTCGCACGCCTCGACACGAGCCACTTGGCCCCGCCTTCGTAAAAAATTCAGCATTTCCTTACGTGAAAGATTCCATTGAGTGACTTTGTACCTGCGGAACTACAATTTGTCTGAATTTACAAGCAGCGCAGCTTCTTTCTGCAAAATATATTGATACATGTATAATACAAAGTCTATTTCATTTATACACGTTATAAATATATTTGCGATTATATCAAGTCTTGGAAATTTTTGAGCTATTGCAATCATATATTCATTATAAATCCTTGGACATTTAGAAATATTTTTCTCTTACTTCAAAAGTGGCACAACTAAAAAAGTGTATTTTTGTATCATTATCGTGAATGAGATAGGTAAAAAAATTACTCTATCAATAATCAAGACTAAACTAACTTAAATTCTGAGTCCACCAAATAAGCACTTGTGTGTGTTACTCTTAATAAAGTTTTTTAAAGAAAACTACAAGGGTGACACATTTTGAGTTGCGTCGTTTTTGTAAATAAAAAGGAAAGTCTTCTACAGAGAACATTTAGAGTTAAGACAGTTTTGGTGATCAAAGTTTGAAGAAGTTCTGTTTTGAATTTGGTCACTTTAGCTGATTAAGATAAATATAAACCGTTGGTAATATTTCGAGGTATGTCACTTTTGATAAGTTATTCTGAATTTGTCATAATTTTATAGGATATCTAAATTGTCATAACTAAAAAGTTATTTCCGGGTTGTAAGACAAAAATAACAAAAATTACAATTGACCATGTTTCTAAGAGTATATTATTCTTTTTGAGAGAATATTCTTTTTGTTGATATTATTTGATTAGTCTAGAATTTTCTGTTGCATTAAAAAATAATTTCCCCTCTTCTCTGAAAAACTTAATTTTTTTGATAAATAATTATGATACGAATTTGGACCGATGAGAATTTTAATTAAACATGAGAAATTCTATATTCGGATATTAAAACGGATCTCAATGCTTGAATATTTCTGTGTGAATTTATATACGTATCTGATTCTATCAACAGTATCAACCGCGCCCCAAAATCTTTTTCGATCGTGAAACACAATCATGAGCAGAACCAGAGTAATAATATCACTTATTATCAATTATTAATTTGACAGGCAATTTAATATTTTTTAATGTTGTAAGCATCTTTATATTAATAAATTACATGTTAACAAGAATCATAAATCTGCGAATAATTTATTGCGAAAATCATTGCCTTTTTGAATTGTATTACTTTTGAAAAAAATTAAATTAACGAAATAATTTCCTTAAACCACAAGTGTATGTATCAAAATGAATGTTTTCGAATTGTTATTTAATAAAAAGACTAACACACACACATTTATGATAAATCACTAATCAACTGATTATTGAGTAGATCAACTACATAAATCCTAATTCTGTTTATGTTCGGCTACAAATCCGCACATAAATGATTTCTAAACGATTTATTGTTTTATCGAATTTAATCATCTTTCGTTCTTAAAATAGACGGTGATTTTACTACTGTGATTTAAGATTGCTATCCGAAGTAGAACGTGCGACCTGCTTTCTCGGTGGCGGTTTCGCGCGAGACTCGCTGTGTCGTGCGTGCATGGGAGCGATAATGCATGATCTCGCTTAACGCCCCTAGAGTGTCGATAGGAATCGCGGCAAGGATCGATTGTGTCACGGGTTCTCAGCCGCAGCTGTGTCCACGTGTAGACGCCATTATAACAGCTGGTGCAAAAGCTCACTTGTGTAAGCACGCGCACATACGCCCAGTTGCACACGGTAACTTATGCGACAGATGCAAAAGAGATTTGATTATTAGATCGGCTTTTTTTTCTCTCACGATCGAGAGTGCATTCCACTTGACGCTCATGGAATCGTTTCATCCTTGTTGTTTATCAAATGTTAAACGAGAACAAATAATGCTTGCATCAAGCATTGTGAGCATCAAATAGAACGCATTCCGAGTCGAACTTGTGCGATGCGTATTGCGTACATTTTTAATCTTAATTCGAGATATATGATTTTAAGCGAGGCCAGCTTCAACACGGTCACGTGCTAATACGATGATTCCTCAAAATTCCAACGGCGTTAGACTAATATTTCATATTCACCGCCTGATGGCGAACTTCCCTAAACTTTTGGAAAGTTTCGCAGAAGTTTTTCAAGACACATTCGACAAATTTATCGTACGGCGCATGAAATATTAGGCTTTGGTACTCTTGAAAATCATATGTCCATCAATATCTTGCAACTGGAACAGTCATAATGCCGTTCTAGATGCAGAAGAAAGAAAATCGTGCTTCCACCTCGAAACCGCCAAATTGGCCTCTCTATCTCAAAGCCGCAGAGTTGGCCCTACTATTTCAAAGCCGCAGAATCGCATTGGTTGGCTCCTCCACCACAAAATGTTATCGTTTGTTCTAGTTCCAAAGTATTAAATCCATTATGTCGTTTTAGTCTTAATATATAGCTTCTTATTATGTATGTTGCATATTTAAAGAGTTTTGCCATTCGATTTATTTTCTTTATACTTCTCTTACGCATGTAATAGCGCATACTCTATATCTGTACTATACTATTAAATATACGATATCAGTGCATATATGAAATTAATATGATTTTCTAAATAAAATTTCGCGTTCATAAGCATTTTCAGTCACTTATATCTCGTAATAATAAGCTTATTGCCTCGGACAAGTCGGAGTAACTTTTCCCTTGCAGTAACTTATCCGGATGTCATTCCCCATTTATTCGAAGCAACACGAACCGCATAACGTGCCAGTTCTCGTCGTTCGGCCGGGAAAGCCCCGGCTTTCGTCCGGGACAACGTGCCCGTCGTCATCGTCGAAGGTTTGGCCCGGTCTTGGGTGAAAGATCTTATCGACTAATTGGAGCAGCGCGAGAGAACGGCGATAGAGGTGGATTCCCTCGTGCGGTGTCTCCTCAAGTTTAATACAACGGCGGCGTCTTCCCATCTCTCGGGAACCGACAGCTACCTAATTACGATCTCTCCTTTCCGACGAGGGGGAAAGAGATGGGAATGGGTAAAGAGAAAGGGAACCAGGCAGGGCTGAATTGCTGGTCCGGTCAGGTACGACGAGGATTGTTGCCGCGCATCGACGCGCGCACACAACGCGGGAGCTGTCGCTCCTGTTATCGTTATCACGACACCCCTTTTTCTCTACGGCCGCGCAAAGGACTCCCGCGGTTTTCTAAGATCTTATCGATTAATTAGAGGCTCGGCGAAGGATGGTCGAGGGTGGAATGAATTCTCCAGCATGGGCGATGCGGTTCACGCTTTTAATATGCCTGACTCACGCTGCGTTTTTTTTGTCGAGCAACGCCGCGATAGATCTAATATGATTACGCCTCCTTCGTCTTGGATCTTGAAAGAAATTTTATGCGAACGATCGCATCGATTATGCAAATGGAGAAAAGAGCTGCATGTCGGATTAATAGATAAAGGGCAAAATTGTAAGAACAGCTAAATAGGTAAAATAATGATAAATTATAATAACGAATTTTTTTCATCGTTGATAGATTGATAAATAAAATTGATTGATAATTAAAATTTCCTTTTAATAGATTTATTATATAAAATATACGTTGGTAGTTTTCTTGAAAAATTTAACTTTGGAAGATTAAAAACCTCAAATTTGTTATCTCCGCAATGCCTAAAAGTTGAAATATTTCAAACTCGTTAGTTTTCAAACGGTCCCTTCATTTCGCCATGTTATTGTCATTTACCAGTAGCGAACATGCGATCGTGCAAAAAAGTATCCTGACTGGTTTATTTTAATCAACTTTCCATGCAAATATCCTACTAGGGGGACGAAGCGGGGATAAGCTCAAGCGGGGAGTTTAAATCCCCGGGCATGCGAAGGGAAAGAGTTAAGCTCCGTTAATGAACACCCCGCGAAACTCTATAAAGCTCGCAAATACCGATCTTTCTATTCCTCTTTTTTCTTCTCTTGTTTCGATTGTGTGTCGTGGTTTAGTTTCTTTTCGCGAACGCGTCCAAGTGTACGTTTACCCACTGACATCGCGGACGCGCTTTAAACAAACAAACTTCAGGATTATCTCAGGGGCTCTGGGAATTTGCTCTACACGTTGTTTCTAATTCTATACGCTTCTCTGGGCTGAGGATAGTTGCGTGCAAATAAAGCCGCGAAGTGGATAGGCGTACAGAATACATGCCGGATATCGAACTAGTTAGAAACCTGCGTTCCCTACTTATTCACGCCTCTTAGAGTGCGACTCTCTGCAAACTGATGAAACGTCTACGAATCAGAAATAGACAAATCGCAGAGCGATTCACGAATATATTATACATTGGAAAAAGAGTCTAAAAAAGAATTATATAATTGGAATTCTAGTTGAAATAAATAGAATTCTGATTAATACGATTAGAATTTTTTAATTTCTTCATTTTTAACTTGAAATTTTTCAGTGGATAATTTCGAAAGTTATTCGTGGATATTGTCATAAATGTAGAATTATCTTAAAATCGTAGATGAGTATTCTAATTATAAACTGCATAAAAATGACTTGCTACTAAAAAAAGAATCGCATATTCATATATCTTTGTAAATATTGTTTTTTAAGAGTCAGCCGTAACGTTGTAGCTGCAATTTATACATCATTATTTATGTAACTATTATTGTTTAAAATTGCCTTATAAAACAGATTTGTAAGTAATATTTCCATGAATTACTCTACATTTGCCCTTTTAGAAAAAAAGAAAGGGAAATAGTTATCGGAAATATTGATGTCTGATCCTTCGTTAGCCACGAATATTTCTCATTAGGAATGAAACATATCAATGTTCTTTTACCATGTGAAGATTGAATTATTTTCCGTTCTGTTATGAGAAAGATTCGGAAGTGTTAGCGGTCAGAAATATATTATACATATCGTGAATAAACTTTTTACTAATAATGCCCTCAAATGCATTTTTTCAATTTTTTAAATATTATACAGTAAAGAATATGGAAAGGTTGTATTTTTTATAAAGCCATTTTTTTTGTAGTACCATTTGTTTTAAATATTTTATTGCCCGAATAATATATACGTATGGCAACAAAGGTATAGAAGATTATTCAACAATTCAAAATATCAATATTTATTTCGATCCAAAACGAATCTATCTAACACAGATATCAAAAACGGAATGTATCAATATTTTATTTCCATAACTGCATCACTATAACAGTCGTGCCACCTAGATGTATGTTTCTATGTGTAGAGTGTATTTATATTTCCTGACTCACACGTTCCGCGGAAGAGAATTCACGTGGTCTGACTACAGTCGGTTCATCGTACCGCGAATCGATCGGCCGTAACTCCTTTAGGGACAAATTATTCCAACGTTCGACGATTCCTTCGTCGAGAACTTTTACGCCGCACCGGGGAATATGGAAGTGATGCGCGAATTTGCTGCTTCATGGCACTGTGATTTTCACGTTATTGCAAAACGAATAGTCCTATTTCCATCTCTATTTATAGGGGTTTTATTTTCATTTTCCATACATGAGGAAATATTTCATTTGTAAAGTGGTTTAAAATTTATTTTTCTTGATTCTTACAACGAGAAAAAAGTTATTAATTTTTTTTACATATTTCTTTCAATAAGAGTTACTAATTAAACATTTACACTAAATAAATATTTACTGAATAAAAAATGATACTTAAATCAAACGAATGGTTTTTGCATTAAATAAAATGAATATATTTCCGTTTAGTAAATATTTAATTGATACTATTCAAACAAATATTTATTAAAATTCAAGACATTTTTTCAATGTATAAAATATAATGTCATTTAACTACGACCATGAAACATGATATAAAGGAACATACATTTTTATAACGTCACATGTATTTATTCTTTATTATTGTTGAAATGTTTGTATGCGTGTCATTGTAATAGTTCTGAGTTAATGGGTTTCGAGGATGCCGTTTCTTCAGATCCTCGTGTGCGCTTCTGCAAGTTTTATGGACTACAAAATTTCTTATTATGCAAGGTTCGCTTCGTACGTGCAATAAAATCGCATGCAAGGAACGAAAATAGAGCACATTCGTTTGTTCCGCGAAACGTGTTCTTGAAACTTCATGGTGGTCCAGCGATTATTATTAGCCGCTCTTTCATAAGCACCACAATTATAGTGATAAAGAGACACGTGAGAGTAACATACTTGCAAAGTACAACCATGTTGCTGAATTTTAAGGTCCCTATTTTTTTCCATTACGACGTAACTCACGATCGTAAACTTTAATTTCTACGGACATGACTTCGTCTCGGTTATTCGGGATCTTTTGGAGTATATTTTTCTCAGCACAAAAACAGCGTTTATGGCGCGAGTCACATACGTAAAAATATAACACGTAGAAAATTTGGCGCGAAGTCACTAATTCTGAAGCGCGAGCACGTATAACCATAAGTCTCAATATAGATAAGTACCTACCATAATTTTGCGCTGACCATCATAAAAGTCCAGTATAGAAAAGAAAAAGGAGAACGAGGTTTTGCTCTTGGAAATATATACTGATATACATTTTTCAGCATCTTGGACGTGAATTATTTTAGTCGTACTTTTTGTCCTACTTTTTGATGTCAATATCTTTAAATAAAAATTAATCAATATAAATTAACTTAAACTCTATTCCACAATGCCTTTTTTAATTTACCTTAACATTTAATTGACCCTCAAATATTCTATGTAATGTCTCCGACATTATCCATTCAAGAGAAATCTAACAATAACGCGAATCTTGCTTTATTATTATCTATTTATCTACATCTCACCTTTGTAACTATATGATTTATTACGCGGGATTGATCACGCATCTACTTATTTAAGTGACGAAGGAAAGAATAAAAGTATGATGAAAATTGCAGGTAGTTGTTTTCACGCACCGCTCATAAAGAAGAGTGAGAATATTAACCGCGGGAATCCTTAAAATTTGAAGAAAGGAACGTCGAGTCGTCGTCTGGAACTCGTGCTTTTAAGGCAAGAAAAAAGACATTATGCGAATACGTCAGATTTCTCTTGAATGGATAATGTCGGAGACATTACATAGAATATTTGAGGGTCACTTCACTACTCTAGTTCGTCTAAATAAATTTCCTTTTTAGTTTTTAAGAATATATTAGAAATATTGTAGAATACATTAGAATGCTTTAAAAATACGCTAGGAATAAGATATTTTTTATAAATGACCATCATACAAAAAATATATGTATTATTGCTACACAATATTGATATTTTTTTTTTATCCGTCTATAATTAGTTATTTTTATTCTCTCCAGCTCAAGTTTTTTATTTTTCTAGGCTTTAAAAAAATGTGGAAAAATTCAAGATTACCTTTAAATATTTCTATTACATTATTAAATAGTTTTTCAAATAAGATATTTTAAAAGAGGAACTCGGCCTCTCTTTATTTCGGAGAAATGTGCTAAAGAAGACCTAGATTAATAATGTAGTTACA
This sequence comes from Trachymyrmex cornetzi, assembly GCF_001594075.2. Lineage (NCBI taxonomy): Eukaryota > Metazoa > Arthropoda > Insecta > Hymenoptera > Formicidae > Trachymyrmex > Trachymyrmex cornetzi. Next base: position 312,555 of record NW_017298173.1, read on the forward strand.
AATGACAATATTGTATAGTTTTTGTTAGCAATATTTTTATTATGTATATACATTCAGCATGAGAAGCGATATTCAAAGACTTTTTCGTAATTCACCTCGTGACAACAGAAATTCATAACTAGGCAAACTAGTCAGTCCAACGTCACAGTTCTGGGCGCTTTGTCTTAATTACGGAAAGATAATGGGGGCTGCATTTTCTCGCGTCCTTTAACGGAGCTCGGTGTGTCTCATCAGGCGTTCCGGCGGAGAAGGCGTCGGATTTCGCGAACGAAGTCAAAGGTGCGACGTCCGCGCGAACGCGCGCGCGGCCATTGTAACGTCGACAAAGCGTCGTGAATGTGGCATCTCGAGCGCGAGGAAATTCCTTAAAATCAGAAGAAAGCCAGCCGTCCCGTTACGCGCCCGGCCGTTTCGCGCTCGCTAACTCGAACTAAACGCGACAAAGGTGGCCATTGTGCGAGAATACGTGAGATTTCTCCGGGCCAGTCTGTATACGCGTACTGCGCGTTCGCGCTTATATATATTCGCGTTGTATATATGTGGCCCTATCACGAGCCGTTTGCGCTTATCGTCGCATGACACGACATCCGGCCTGGAGCTCACGTAGCGGAATATCTTTTATCCCTTCCAAAATTCTCTGCCGAACCTGTTTTCTGATTCTGCTAGAAGTGCAGCTCGAGTCGGAACTGGCTTGTGCGCACGATAGCGAACCGTCTTAAGGGCGAGTCCACGTTACGAGGATACTAGCAGGAGGTATTTTGTTAAGGACACGATAAAGTGCGGACGTGCCCGAGCGTGAACTTTTTATCGAAGCACGAGTACAATCGTTAATTTTCTCTTGCGAACGAATCCAATTTCCAGTCCTTCAATTGTTCCTTTGCTAGGAGAGACTGCTGGAAAGGTTACGTAATAGAGAGAATTGCGGTGTTTTCAACTGAATGTGGAGATGTGACATTGAGGCCATCACATGAAATTTTGTTAGCGTGCGTTTAAATTAGGGGAGGTACGCACTGCGGTGTAATTGGTACCGTCGGGAATATGGTATTGTGGTTTTTAATTAGACCGTGTCGTTACGGTTAACAATTAGCATCATAATCCCAAGAGTATCTCAATGCGCGATTCGTCTTAACTTTTGTCTGCTACAATGAAATAAAATTGAATTTTTATTTTTTTTTACATTCCCAAAATTTTATATATTTCAGCACTTACTTGCGTTCAGAAATTAATTTTGTTTCTCATACGGAAAGAATGATTTTGCTGAAAGAAAGATTAAATCTTCCTTGCTGGATACAGATTTGAAACTAATTTTGTTGGATCATCGACATAATTATGCTGGAAATTAAAAAATGATGGGCAATGCTGCAAAAAATTTTTTTATTTTGTAGCAACCAGTTTAAGTTTTCAACAAAATGATTTTGATGGTCCAACCAAATTATTTTCGGATCTATACCCAGCAAAATGTTACATCTTCCAGCAAAATTCTCTCGGTGCATGTCCAAACAATAGCTTGATGTTAGGTACTCTTTACCGAGGCTTTCTTGATTAGTCACTTCACTCATCACGGCGTGAATCGACCTTAAGATACAGTTCGGACCCTCAGGCATCGCGAAAAGAGAGCTGCCAGGAAAACGTGAGTCAGATCCGAAAGCACGTCCTATTAACGATCAACCTGGAGCTGATTCACGCCACTCTCGAGGCTATTCGTTACAGCCGTCGGACGGTGCGTGGCATCTGTGCGGCGCGAGAGAAGGAAAAGAGATAAAAAAGAGAGAGGAGAGGGAAAATATGATGGAACGAATGAGAGAGAGAGAGAGAGGAGGGAAAACGAAAAATGCGTTATTAGTTAACCCGGCAGCGTCGCACGCGTATATATACTCATGCACATGCAGCGGCCTAAAATAGTAATATCGTGGGATATAACGAGGCGTCCGACGCCGTCGCATCGAACGTGTTTTATCCCCGGCGCGGCCATAAATCACGCCATGTTTAACAAACTCCAGCACGTCGGACTCCACAATAATACACATATTCGCCGTGAATTTACACGCGCGCGCATAGGACGCGAATGTTGCGAGCGTTCCGGTGATACTTGCGTTTTTTTTTATTATACGTCCGGCGTTGTTTTATTTCTTTCTGTTTTAATCATTGTTTATCGCAGTCACGTGTGTACGGCATATTGCGTTCGAAAGGGGTTGACAGGGAGAGCGGGAAGGGAGGATGGATTACCTCCCCCACAGCTTTGATGCACTTTTCCACGACGATCGCCATTGGCGAGTCAATCATCGCAACGTAGTGTATATTCGTGTGTGTTCGAATTTAGCAAAATACTGTGGTTTGCAATGGCGACGAAATGCGCTTTTCGCAATGTGTTTTTCTCGGCTTTTTTTTTTTATTTTTGGATGTACATTGTTCAATTTCATCTGGTATTTCGTTACGTGCTGTTAACATGAATTTTTATGGCTGTTATTGCACGATATTTATGGTCGCGATTGTGCAATCACCGAATAGCATAATTCGCGGGATTAACGTGGCGCGCTTAATGGAATAGAATGAAAGATACGCCGTGCAGATAGGTATCGAGCAAATATGTATAAGGAATATATTTATTTTTTACTTTTTTTCTACAAAGCGCTTGCGTACTCGGATATTATGAAATCGTATAACATATATGATTTTCTTTTCGATACTATTTGTAGAATACGATTTACTATTTTTTTTTTTTGATAAATAAATATATAACGTGTATTATATATTATTTTAATATCTTAAAAATTCTCTAAAGACATCTATCAAAATGATATGTTATTCAAATATCAAACAGATACGTCATTACGTAAATTAGAAGCGAAATCAGCGATGCTTATGCGCATTAATATTATTATATATACACGACATATGAAACGTTTTCCTTTGTACTAAATATTAAAATAAAATAGCATAGAAGGAAAGGCTAGATTACGAGTAAAATAAATAAAAATAAAAATGAACTATAATAATAAAATTAATGATCTCTAAGTTTATAATATGTAGTGATGTTGTACTAACAGAGTCTGATAAAGTTTATACTAAAAGCTCGAGTCTCAGGCAAGGTCAAAGTTCTAAAGTCAGTGGGGGTCGATGTGTTACACACCACCGGCTCACTGCAATTTTGGGACGTTAATCATGCAACGTTAAGGCGCTGCTTCACCTTCGCATCGCGGTTATCGAGTTCGCGCTATTATGTTCTTATTGCCCGCACCATAATCATCTTTTTCTCTCCCTCGGCGAGCCTTAATTACCCTGTTTACCGTTTTCATAGGCGTCGTAACGCCGTCGCGGCTATGCACCGTCGCCGTAACGCGTTTGATGGACTTTGAAAACAACCCCCTCGGCATCTTCGCGAGTTAACTTCTAGATTAACGCGCCTTAATTTATTACGCAAAATATTACGTGAAGCTCTTAAAGTTCTCGATTAATTTTACAACTACCAAAAATCCACCAATAAAAATTTCCATTGGAATAAGCTTGAAGAAATACTTTTAAGAAAGAAAGAGACAGTAACGCATCAAAATAGATAAGTCGTTTTTAGGGCATTAAAAAATTTCACATTAATTAATCAAATTGTTAATAATGTCCGATGAGATGTGACTCTCGAGAAACTCGTTCTTTGAAGAGTAATTTGAACACGGTTATTTGGACGATCCGTTTAAACGGATATCTCTGAAATTCCTTCTCCATAGTTTGCTTGGCGACAAGACCGTATGTATCCTGCCCTTTAAATTAAATCCACGCTTTACGGTCAGTACGCGGAGTGGCATTTCGTGATTTGACGTGGGACGAGGTTTACACTCGCAACTGCGGCGCGCATGTTTAAAGTTACTTGGCGAGGGATTTACGACGGGCACGGGACGATTGTTGTTGTTACTGTCGCAGCAAAGCATCCCAGACGGGAAGGTTTAAATAGTCGCGAATAGAGAAATTTTCGAAATGTGTGCACCTCGGAAAAAACCGTTTGTAACGTACGGTTCTTTTCATGGGGCCGCATTCAGTTTGGACAAAAACTTTGGCACACCGACGACAACAAAGAGTAAATGCCCGGCTTCTGAAAACACGACGGGCTATACGCTGAACGATTATGGAACAATATTTTCGATATATAATATTTCGTAATAAAGAGAATTATGAAAAATTAATTAATATCTATAAATTATATATACTGCATAATGTAATTTCTTACAGGCATTACATTATTATATTTATACAAAATAACGTACGCTACGTGCTTTCGGAACAATCCAATATATCCCTTACAGAAATCTAATACTGATCAATTTATTATCGAATGACAATAATTAATTATTTATTTGGAGTGCTAAAAGCACTGAATAATAATACTTTTAATACATAAAATTAGTAATTAAAAGTATAACTGTTTTTTTTTTTTCATTAAATTGGCCAGCATTAGAGATTTCTGTAAAGGATATTATTATTGCATTATTACGAAAGCATGTAATCTGTTTTTCTCAGCTCATAATTTTCGCGATGAACAAACATAATGTTCAATTTTTCAGAGGAAACCGGAGTTAATCGAGAGAAGTGTACCTACGGCTATATCGAATTCCTTAGCTAGTAACGAGTCAATACGCACGCACATGCACAGTATATACAGGAGGAGAATGTAGAGCGCTACAGTTCCGCTTAAATCGACACTCACCCTTTAGAGGTTCTCGAGAGCGCCGCTTTCCTAGTTTGAGGACGGATGAGGCTTATATACGTGTGTAGCTATCGAGTATTACGAGAGCGGCGAATAAGCGGACCGTGTCGACGAATACGGATCAGCTTTAATACCCGAATGATCCTTCGGTACTCGATATGGAATCGCTCCCTCGATCCACGACGCACCGCGTTACGTCGTTGCTCGTTTTTCATCACATTTCACGAATAGAGCGTGCCGTCGGGACGCACGGAGGCTATTAAAACAATCGCAGATCCGGGGGGCTTATAAGAGTATTACATGTATTCTCTACAATTTCTGATGGAATATCGTGATGTGAAATCATTTCTTGGCGTTTCCCGGTGTTCCGTAAATTTCTGTATCGTTTCGAAGCTCAATTTCTCGCACGTTTCTTTATAATATTTAACTGTCGAATAAATGTCGTGCTATTCAAATTTTAAAACTCAATCATAGAGAAGATTGGCGTGTAATATTAATTCTCTTTGGATTGTTTTCACAATTTCTGACAAAAATATTCAAATTATTGTATTTCAATGTGCAATGTGCGAAAAATGCAATCTAACTTGTTATATTTGATATTTCGCAAACCACGTGGATCTATAACAGAAAGTTGTTCGACATGACCTAATCGTCACGACGTGTATAGCTGCCACTCGAATCTAAATACGTTTTTCAACATCTCTCCCGTCACTCGCGGGTACACATTCACGGAGTGACGAACGTCATCGGTACTCAGGCATTCGAATGGTAGGACCGAGGAGTGTGTGTTGGCGAAAAGTTTTATTTACTTTAAAAACGCGGCGCCAGAGATCCGCTAGTCGGCGCGCAAGGAAAATAAAGTTTTGTTGAATAGAGGCGAGAAGAGGACTCGAGGAGGAAAGGAAGCAATAGAAATGAGAAGGAAGCCCAGAACGAAAGAAATTGCGACAGCAAAAGTTGGCGGTAAAAATCCGGATAAGTTGAAGAAGTCAATTATTGCGATAACACATCTAACTACTCGTGCAAAACGACGGACGACTGATTACATGCGCGTGCACGCTTCGAGGTCGTCTGTCCGAAAACACAAGAAAATTACTTGTAAAAAAGAGAACTGCTGACTGGCGCTTTACCGCGTGTAGCCTTACGAATAATCTGCACGAAAATGAAGTGCCTGCCTTCTCGCCTTATCTATAATTTACTCGCGTGGGGCACCAGTGCGCCGTTCCCTGCACGGACTACTCGTGTAACACGTGTTTCAACTGCGAACTCTTTCCAGAGCGAGCAGAAGCTTGCCAGACTCGACTGGAAATATTACCTGCGAGCCCGAAGAAGTATTACGTTCGAATTCACACGAACATCCTCTTCTTTTTGCTGTACGTTTCATTTTTATCGGCCATATATATCCGCCGATTATATTATCAACCTCGACCTGTTATTCGTAATTCTCTTGTCAATCTACAAAGTTGCAGCAAATAGAGATTGCTCGAAGGAGAATAAAAGGGAGAATGATTCAACATATATGGTATATATACCACAAATATTTTTAAGTACGCATATCGGTAATATAAATCACTATGTCATTTCTATCCATAGAGTTTCCAAAGAGTTAAATCTTTTGGGGCACAAATTCCGAGAGAATTACGCGTATCGCAAAGCTTGGATTATAAACCCGATAGAAAAGAACCGCGGCTACAGGCTCAATAGTGCGACGTCGTCCCCGTTCCGTTTTATTAAATGTAAAGCACAAGTTATCGCATTCGGCTCGCAAAATATCGCAGGTATCCAATTTCTCCGTACGTATTTTTCTCCTCTCTCCTTTTTCTTTCCCTCTCTCTCTCTCTCTCTCTCGGATCGCGACTATCGATGTCCCAAACGAAAATTCTTTAGCCACTTCACGAGCACTCGATATCCCGCGTGCCCCGCGATAATACCGAGAGCCATATAATACGCCAGAGATGCAAGTTTTCCTCCCATGCACCTCTTTCGTGACAGTGCTTTCGATTTTCCGCGCAATTTTCGAACCACAGGCGGACAGATGGCCCACGAATCACAGCCATTGTCGCTCAACAATGCCTCCGTACCTCAGCTTCCCCGTGCAGCGCGCGGCGGGTCCTTGGTCGCGGTCTGCGCGTTATGTATATATTACCTATCCGTTATATACACACCCCACGGACATACACCGCGTATTATATCACATAACATACGCGCTTGGCGCGCATACGATCGCGTGTACGGGGTGTCTCGGAGTTAACACGTTAGCATGGATCGGAGGTATCAGTTTTACGATGAGTTATATAAGGTGTTGGTCTATTTTTTGAGTCATCGATTATCACGAGCCTTTAATAAATTACAATGTTATATTTTTACGATTAAAGCTCGAATTAAACTTCCGTTTAAAGTTCTCCCCGAGAATGGGACAAAAGGAAGACTTTATTACACCCGGTTAATTTATTAAAAGTCCCACGTCGACTTTCGATCGTCTCACAAGTCGGTAGCCATTGATACCTCGACTCTGTAGCCAGCCGTCATTCTTCTTAGACACCACTCTCTATCATCTGGAGCTGAAGGCTTATTCACGCGCGGTAGATAGGTACAGGACACCCCGTACACGTACACCCATCTACCCACTCATACGTACCCCCTGGAGAGTATTACGTACGTACATACAGCGACTATGTGGCTGGGAATATAGGTGGTAGGTAATATTCGACGATGCCGAAAGCACGTTCGAGCGATCGATCTCTCGCCTCCCTATCCCCTGGCCCCAATGCCCCCGACCTCCTTTACCCTTCTCCACGCGGGTGCCGGTTGCATTCGGGACTCCAGACTTCGGCGTCGCCACTGAGAGAGGAGCACCAGCCACTAAGAGAAGTATGAACAGCCAAGAGCGCGAGCGAGCGAGCGAGCGAGGGTGAATAGAAGACCGTTCCGGGGTGTGGGACGCCAAAGGGGTGCGACCGTCGGGGGTGGATACCCTACTAGGTATCTCAACTTACGATTGCCCCGGGGGCGTGCACAGAAGTGCAAAGCAATCGTCTCCCGGCCTCGACCCGTCTCGAGCTCTGCGGGCTCTCTTCTCTACCTCCCGGAAAGGGGTAACGTATCGAGATACACGCGAAAGCACCGAGGGGTTGGATATCTCTCGGTGGTCCGCTGCCGTTGTTGCTGCCTGGTTTCCAGCTCGATTTACAGCACAGGAACGCACGACTTACAGAATTCCCGTAGAAGTCCGATGGTCCTCCCTCCTTCTGTTTCTCTCTCTCTCTCTCTCTCTCTCGCTCTCTGTTTTGCTCCTTGTTGTATATATGTCTACTCTATTTATCCCTTCGATCTTCAACGATCTTCTCCTCTTACCGGCGAAGCGGATCAACCGACGTCGCGGATTTACGGCGCGCGAAATTCGGACGACGGTCGTTCATCTTCGCACGTTACTTCCGCTAACTTGGTAAATTTGGTTTCCTTTTCTTTTTGTGGAGCTTCAGGCACATTGATATTTTTCTTCAAGCAGGCTACAAATGTTGCGGGAGAGACTTGGGTCGATTTTGAAAGACACGCATCTGCGAAAAAAGGGCGGTACTCGTATTATTTTGCGGTTCCACGCCTCCTACCGCGACGTGAAATACACAGCCTATGGAGAAACTTAGTTTTCCACCTCCGAATTCCCGAGCTGTCGGCATTGGAATTTCTCGTCGCGTTATTTTGCGATTTTACACTCGAATTATAAGCAGATACGCGGCGCCCACGAATTTGCTTCACGTCTGCTGGAATTTTTGAGTCGTGCATATCGACGTTGTTTTCCATGTTGTTTTGTGGCTTCCACATGGTACATGAATTCACGTACTTTTACCATTTCTCATGTTTAGAGACTTGATTCGGAATTTCTTTGCTCATGCGTTAACATGAAATTGTCAGTATTAATACTGGACTAGTTGTTTAATTGCTATTTTTAAGTAACATGTATCCTTTTCTAATTAAATTGAAATTATACAAGTCCATTTGTTTTTATTTCAGTATATTAAAAATATGAGAAACTTAATTTTGAATTTACATTGGAAATTTATAACTTTAATAAATAATATAATTAAATAATAAAAATCTGAATATATTCATTTATCTACTATATTTTATATAATACTAAAAATGTTATTAAATTTCAGTAGAAACAAAACAATCATTAGTTAATATTTATCAACAATTGTAATAAATGTTAATTTTATTTCAGAGATAAATTATTACCTACACGAACACGATAAAAGCTTTTGGGGTTTATCAATTGAAGTTAAATTACACGTTAAGAAATATATCTGTCATAAGACTGCAGCTGGAAATTCTTTAATGATGCGCATTCGAGTTGGTCTTCGTGCAGTAACTGGAAACGTACGGGCTTACGGAAGATGCGGGCACAAGGACGGGGTCGTGCGTAGCGAGATTCTGTGACAAACGACACGACTATACGTTATCTCGGAGACCGAGATACATGTCTTGGGGAGGAAGTTTCCTCCTGTAGTTTCGCACTCGAATTACAACGGGAACGCGCATTCGGTGCTCTCTCCGCAAGTCGAGGGCGCTTTCTTTCGCGCTCTATAATTCGCCATTCCCGTTTTCACGTGCCCCCTATCATTTACGTCGCTTCTGACACAGCTTTCGCGGTTGGAATTGAAAAATAGGAGATGCGCATTACAATTGACTTAACGTGTCCATCTGAAGATATACGTATAACGTATATAGAATTCTGAACAACGCGCAGAGTCATTTTGACTATCTAACGCGTCAAAGGGTTAGAGCGGCGCGTATTACTAAAGTATAATGAATGTTGGAACGAACTTTAGCAATATTTTTCAAGAGGAGCATCCAAGGAGATGTATGAGCTTAATTAAGACTGGACATACATCATAAAGTTTCGTTTGAGTAACGTGAACGCGTGCGGTATGCTGCAAAAAATTTGTTCACAATTTCGAAAAAATTTAGACTGCGTCATCATACATGCCTTTTTAAAACGAAAATGAGAGAGATAACTCCAATAGCTTTTCCGTTTGCACGAGTGTAAATTTTTATCCACTTTTTTCAAGCACGAAAAAAATTTGTAACTTGAAAAAATTGGGTAGATGAAAATCTCTCGCTCCATTCATCAACATATTAATTTTGAAGAGGTGAAGTTAAAATGATAATATAAAGAAAAATGTAATGTATACATATATATAATTTATTTATTTACTGTTCTGATTTTGCTCCTGATTACGTTTCAAAACCGAAAAAAAATCTCGTCGCGCAATTTGCAGAATCAGACATAAATTCACACAGAGAAACATTTAAGCATTAAGATGCGCTTTGACTAAATATAGGATTTCTCTTATTTAATTAGGTTATATAGGATTTCTCTTACTTAAGTTTATTCTCATCGATCCAATTTCGTGTTATAATTATATATAATTGTGTATAACTTATAAATATGTTGAGAAACATTCGAAATAGATACCTATACCGTAAATATAGCTGACTTGCAACAGTACGGATAACTTACAGCATGTATTTTTGTTAAATTTAATCGTGGCATCTCTCTATCCATGAGTCTCTAAAGAAAGTTTAAATTTAAAATTTTTTTAATGACTCATGGATGAGTGCCACGATTAAATTTAACAAAAGTACATACTGTCCCAAGTCACCTACATTTGTGGTATTTCTTAATGATTTATGGATTTAATCATACAGCATAAAGTTTTAGAATTTAAAAATATACACGAAAAAAACGGTTTTATTGAAATATTTAAAAATTTAGCTAGATACGTATCTGAAAATAATTTTGTTGTATTATCAAAATAAATATGAAGGACGCTCAAGCTGGTTACTAGAATGTCAAAACTTTTTACAGCATTGCTCATTATGCTTGAATTTTCTACATAATTATTTTAATAGTCCAACAGAATTATTTTCAGATCCATATCTATTTAAACTACCCGCACTAATTTTGTAAAAAATATTAAGTCCCGATGAAATGAGTTAGTTTTTACATATATATAATATAAAGCTATAACGTTCACGATGTGAACAAAAGATATTATTAACACATGGCTCAATAATGGATAATGTTTGAGCTGTGATGTATCAAAAGTGTAAAAAAAAACTTACGTTTTCGAGAACATATTTTATGCATCATGGTTCAAAAACTATCCATTATTGAATCTTATGTCTACACTGAGAAAAAGATATTAAAAATTTATTTGAGAGAAATATACTTATTTCATGAATAAATTTTTATTTGATATGACTAAATAAAGTTTTATTCTAGCAAATAAGCCATCTATTTTATTGTTTTCAATCAATGAGATATATTTCATAGAAATGTATATTCTATCATCATAATTAAATTTTTTCATAATTAACAAATATCGAAGAAGAAAACATCGTGACATTTGCTTCGCAATACTTTGACATTTTTCTCTCATTGTATGGCATTTTTGTTTACCACATTAAAAGCTATATTATATGTGAAAACTAACTCATTTCACTAAGACCCAATTTCCCATGTAAATTAGTGTGCGGTGTCCTTTTTAAGTAAGTACTTTAGCAAAACCATTCTTTTCGTGTACTTTAACTGTGAAACATGATGGCAACGAAAAGCAAGAAAACAAAAACGTCACAAGCTCATTTTCAAGTTTGGAGTTAAAAGGTCTTATCTACTTTGGATAATCAACGATATTAGCAGCAAGTTAACTGCTTTGGTATTAGCGCGTAAACGCGTCGTACCAGAATAGTTGGACATCGATTTTCATGCAAATGTGTACGTGTGCATGTCTACTGTATGTGAGGGCGAATTATCTCTCGATGTTCCGATTCGACGGTCAGAGAACAGTGTTCTCCCTTGAATCCGTGGATAGATCGATATCGAGCGATTGGAGAGCTTAGGCGGCGCGTCAGTCACCTTCGGATTCCTCAAAAATCGCCGGTTAGCGGTCAGTTTGCGGACAGGAGGTGCGCTCTATGCTCGGAATACTTCGGATAGAATCCGAGAGAGAACATTCTCGACGTCCTCGTCGGCAACTGTCGAATTAACCCCGCGGTATATGTATGTATGTACACGCCTTGGAGATACGGCACTTCCGGAGAAGCCGCGGTCAGCCGAGCCGCAACGCGATTCCGCTTGCAAATACCGCTCCACGGGTGGGAGTGTCAGTTTTGTCGGTTTCTTCGCCCAACTATTTCGAACTCCCGTTAACAGCTCGGAAACGACTTCCGTCGATTTGACGGAATGCACGGATCACTCCGCCGCCGCGCACCGCGCACCGCGCCGTATGCTGACTTCCCGATTTCTTTAGCCCGGAAATTCCTCGGCTCGAGCAAGAATTCCGGCCGACGGAAATTCCATCGTCTCCTCGATATCGCTCACGGTGCTCGGAATAATTCTCCTCGACGGCATCGCCTTACGCATCTTGTCGCTACGATGTTTCGTGCATTCGTGCATTCGTGAGGCAGAGCTGTTGGACCCATTAAATTGCGAGTATCCAAATATTGTGAAATTCGTATTATCCATGAAATTGAATAACGAACAAGTTCACTGATACACGATACTTGTTCTGTGCTGAGAATGAGTCAGTGTTGCAAAATCGATTGAATTTTAACACGAATTTCATTTATGATACGCGGAAAAAACGTTACGGAGTATCTACAAATTTATTTAAAAACACAGATCTGCAAATAATTTTGTTGGGACATCAGAATAATTATGTAGGACGCTCAAACTGGTTGTTAAAATATTAAAACACAAGCATTGCTCATTAGGCTTGAGAATCCTACATAATTATTTTGATAATAAAATTATTTTTACAGTTCAGCAAAAATATTCTTTTCGCGTACCTATGTATACAAAGATCGAATATTTCATTTTTGATTATTATTTGTCTTCTGATGACATATTTTTGCAACAATTTTTGCATAATGAAGATTAAAAGCATATAAATGATACATGGCGTCGCGGAGATTGGCATTCACGACTTTCGAAAATAATGCGCCATCAGAACAAACACGCGATGTATTTCGGGACATACGTCCTATCCTGCTAATATGTACATATATGGATCCGCAGTCTGTCAGTCTCTTTTAAAATCCACCATACCGTGTCACGCTCGAACATTGCTCTCTCAGAAATATCGTAATGCATTTTGCGTGATATTTACTTATTAAAGTCTAGAGAGGAGTGTCGTGTCGAGCGCTTATATTTTGGAACGACTTACCAATACTTTGACTAACACCTTATTATCAATTAATACAATATCAAATATATAACGAAATAATTATACGTATCAAAATTATAGAACTGGATGTGACAGCGGAAACACAATTTTTAGACAGTTAGATTTTTATTTCATAAATTTTACAAAAATATTATTTTTGTAAACTAAATAAATAAAATAAAATAAATTATATAATATTGATATTAATATTTAATTATAAAACAATTGTAACTAGTTTATATTATATAGTTCAGAAATGCATTTAAAATCACTTGTTATTTTTTTAAGTATCACAGATTGAAATAACTCCAAAATATTTTCGAGTTCACAAGTATATATACAAGTATACAAAATGCAGCACCTGATGTGTGGTTTCTTCGATTTCGAAAGCAAAATGTGAAAAGTTTTGGTTTTTCGGTCTTAACTCGTCCTGTAAATTCAACCGCGAGCCATACATTGCGAACGAATATTGTCGGAAACAAACATTCAAGGCTTAAATATCGAATCGATAGCTCGTAACGATCAATTGATTTTACTAATCGCGAAAAAATTTTGTTGTTACAGAAGTACCACTGGCAAAACTACGAGTCACTGGAGCGTCGTCAACACAACGCCGAGGCTTCGCTTTCTTCTACACGGGTGAGTTTCTATTTTTACGCTTGTTCTCTATCACTTTCTTTCGCGCACATTTTTCATCTCTTCTTTATTATATCACGTATTTTATATGTATAACAAAGAGAGTAAAAGTATGAACAAAGTTTTATTGTATACAACAATTTTATAGTTGTAACAACACTGTAATTTTGTCGAATGTTTAATTTTTAATATCCGATTTCGTACGTTTTTATTTATCTTTTTCCTCAATCACATATAATTTTGTTCGATTTAAAATAGACTTAATAAAAATCTTTCCAGACATAATATTACTTTTTAAAGTTAAATATCTTGGTAATTGAGCTTGAAATTACGTTTCTGTCAAAGTAAAGTCCATTCGAAATTAAATGCAAATTTCTTTTATCTTCGTTCATTTGTAAAGGAAATTTCTTAATATTCTATTTTTTAACTCTTGTGCCAACGTTACTTAATTTTCAATTGCTTATAACTCGAAGTTGTCTCGATATTGCGACTTTTTTGAAGTTTAACTCTCGACGCGTATATAATATTCTTAAGTGTACGTATATACGTGATTACTATGACATTCTATATCTAGTTGGGTGGATATTTTAAGCAAGATGCAGGCTACAATAAACGCTTTCCTTATACCATCGTTTTCTTATTCGCATTTAAGTGCAGTCACCGTCGTAAGAAAGTTTCGTTGCGCCGCGCCGTTGTATCGATATCGCGCTCGTAACGACGAGGGGTCGAGTTGGTTGACCCCGCATAAAGTGCGGGGCTTGTGGGTCGTGTGCCGGGTATCTTGAAAATCTCGTGGGTCAGGGCGTGGTACCCCGACAACGACAGAGCGGGGTCTGCAATCAGGCTGTGTCTCGTTCGCAGTGGCGGTGCGTAGCACGCGCGAGTCTGCTCTCTCGTTCCCCTCCCTGTGTAAACACCAACCGCATACCCGCGCAAACGCACGCACGCACACACGCAAAATCCTCAAAGCCTACACCCTCGCACTCGGGTCGACCGCCCATTCTGATTAGCGGCAAATAATACCCGTAACAATAGCTACCGTTTTCCACACAGCTTGTCCGACGCGTTCGTTTATATATACGTGGTGTGCGTCGTCATGTGCGCGCGCGCGCGCGCGTGACTCTCGACGTTACGTTAGTGCGTGCGTGCGTGCGTGCGTGAGTGCGTAAAGACCTTTTTGCGCCGATAGTATGGTCGAAGGGTCCGATGGCGCCCTTTGCACCAAAACCCCGAAGACACGAGTCAGTCAATCCTTATCTACTTTCGATTCCTCTCGCAGCCTCCCTTCGTCTTCATCTCTCTCCACGTTCTATGTGTGTTCCCCTTGTGCCTTACGTCGACGGAATTTCGATGGTCTCCGAAACAGATTTATCGCGCCTCTTTCCGAGCTTCCAGGACTCTCTTTCGATACCTCTCGGCTGCTCCCATAGTATCGATCACGCGGCGAGCGGTGGCCAGCTTGAAATCGTCGTATCCGACGCTTGCGTTTCACCTCTTCTTTTTCTCCTCGTGTCTTCCTTTTACTTCCGCTTTGTATGAGCGTTGCGAGCTGCCGATATGTTGAATTCTTTATGAACACACAGACGATTCATTCGCGGCGCGAAAATGGAAGAATAAGAGGTCGAAAAACCTGTTGGAAGACTTTGGGTTTTGTCTAGTTCAATTCTTGACGCGTGAAAAGACACCTCGTTCGCAACAATGACAATAACGACGAGTACAATGACGATGACGTCGATAAAAGCGCCCGCCGCGACGATTTCTGTTCCTTTCGGAGAGCTGTTCGTCGTCTGTGAACATTGCGTTATCTCGTTCCCGCTTTTGTTTAGCGTCGTTTCTTATCGTCGGCCGGAGCGACGAAAGTTATCGTTCGATCGCGACTACGGGCGAGGCGTCATCAAGAAATAAATGGCCGAGAAGCGAGGAGGTTAAGCTGCTTTTTCGCCGCTTAACCGCGCTCCTTCGTTATCCGAGTCTTGCCGAGACTTCCGAGACATTAAAGAGAAGCAACGTTCGGAGACAGGTCGACGGTTAAGCTCCGAGCTTACGGTTACGGTTAATAGCGGTGATTAACCCTTTGCGAAGCCAATCTTTAAGCGTGGATAAAAAATCACGCGAGATTAGCGAAGGATATTGGAAACTTCTCGAAAGGACGATACGATGTCGACTTAGTGAGAAGATATCGTTTTATTAAGAAGCTCGAAAAGTGCAAAGTTGCTACAAATATTATGAATATCTATTGAATTTTTTTTGCTTTAATAATCATTGATAAAGCGCCCTGTGCTAATAAAATGTGCTTTCTATGTGTTATTAAATTTTATTACCTTTTTGTGTAATTAAATTTTTATTAATGTGCTTGCGTTTGTTATCTCAGACTATTTAATAATTAAATAATAATGTTGAAATAAAACATGTTCCGTACATAATATCTCACAAATATTTCTGTTGTGAAAGTTTAATTTCGCAATTAGCGTTAGATGTAACTTTGTTTGAATACGAAAAGTTTTCTTCCGAAAGCAAAAATGATGTTATTGCATTACAAAATAGAAATTATTATCAAGTAATTTTTCGGAACTTATGCATTAAAATATTATATCTCGGAACTTGCGCGAAAATATTTTTCTTAAATCTTGTGACGTACTTTTAAATTATGATAAGCTTTCTTATTAGTTTCACCTCGAACCGTTTATCGTAAAGTCAGGCCCCATCGACCCGAATACATTCGATCCTTCGTTATCGCTCGAGGATCTCGGATCCCAGTCAGCAGAAACCACCTAATCCTCCGGAAAGCCCTCGTGAAAAAACCTCGATCTTCAATTCATCTCGTCCCGTTCCGTGCGCGATCGGGCAACAGAGCGGAAAGCCTCGCCGCAACCGGAAGTCGGTCGGTCGGGACGGTCTCGGCCGGTGTGAGTGAGAGAGAGAGAGAGAGAGAGGCTTCTTTTTCAGAACGAGAATAATGACTCGAATTACGGTCATTTTCTGTGCGACCGCACAGGTGTCCGATTGTGCGCGCGACGGGAGACGGGAATCGGGCGACGCAGACACACACACACACGCTGCATCGCGGTGGCTAGCCACCACCACCGCCACCACTACCGCCGCCACCATCGCCGCCGTACACGTGTCACCTGCACTTCCACTGCACGTCAGTAGCCAGCATTGCGGATATAGTAAAACTCACGCCGCGAGCTGACGAGGTGCACGACCGCGTTAAACGTGCGGCGGTGCATTTGAAGAGCCGGATTTAAAAGCAGCTCGAGTGTCGGCAAGCGAACGGCCGAATGTTAAATGCTCGAAAATTTAATTGAATACATTTTAATGTGTGTACCGCACCGGTCCTCATTGTAAGCTACTTTATATTTTGAGATATTTTATATTTTGTTTGTGAATTATGTTACCACAACGCTCAATTACTTAATGTGAGTATTGAATACGCTTGGCAGAAAAAAATTATATATAGTTGTAAAATTATCAGTTGCAATATTTTTCAGTTGAAACTTAGAATACTATATTGTGATATTAGCGTAACTTGCAATAGTATGCACTCTGATCGTTCTTCGAATTACACACACGCGCGCGTATCTATACTAATAACATTATTTAAACTTTAATTCCCTCCGTCTGCAATCTGGGTCCTTTTTTGGCATAAGCTAAATTTTACTCTCCAATTATTTTTACTCAAATTCAATTTTTATTGCCCCTTTTGTACCTCCAAGACGTATATATTCCACCTGTGAAAAAATTACAACTTTCAAATAAGTAATCCTGTCGATTTTTACCTTGACTTGTTTTAAAAAAGAAGGTTAATGTAAAAGTAAGTACAGAGATAAGTCAAAAAGTTATCCTGAATTTTTTGAAAATCTAAAACAATAAAGGAACTTGGGCTGAACATAAAAGACTTACAATTAGATTGCAAACGAAGGGTTAACTTTACAGTAGCAAGTCTATATTTTATTAATTTTTTTTATGCGTCTGATTTTTTTTTTTCGTCTTTAATTATCACATGTTTCCAATTTCATTATATACTTCTTTATGTTTTTTTTTGTCAAATTCTTGTTTCTCGTTATCTCGAATTCAGAGTTCGTCGCTCGGACCAGCAATTTAATTGAACTTCTCGATTTCCCCGTTATGTGAAAAGCCTGTTCTTCCGGCCTGGCGCCGTCTGGAATATCGAGGTCGCTCCGTATATCACGGCCGGAAAAATCGCCATTGACATTCGATCGTAACAGCCAACTACTGACCGAGTTCTTTATCTCAAACGCGAAACACGACGCTCGTTCGGAGTGACGAAGTAACGCGTGCAAACGCATCGGCAAAACTGATCGATATATAAGAAGGTATTCCAAGACTTTTAGGAATCTTGATTTTGTTACAAATTCTGTAACGAATTTTACGTTCGTTTTTCCTCAGGCAAGATTTCGTAGAGAATTTAATACTTGAGATGAAATACTTTAGTAATTAAACACCCATTAATCAACGCGTTAAGCGCGATGTCTACACTCGGTTTGCATTCTCCCTTATTCGCTGACTGTCGAAAGTAAACCACTGTCGAAAGTAAACCATTGAGTTTGCCTTCACTTTGGCAACGTTCTTCCAGGGAAGCAGATGAGGATTCGGTGGTTTAGCTTCGAGGGTCAGCGAATGCCAGAGATTTGAAACGGTTTCAATGCGAACGTACCACGTTCACGTGTTGATCGACGGATGAAAGCGGTAGTTGAAACTTTGTTTTATTTATCTTAATAGCTATATAATCTAGTCTACAAAAAACACTGTCTATTGCTTCTAACTTTTATTGCGTTGATGTATCTTAAGGCTCCTGAGTAGTCACCATATTAAATCGTGACGTTAGAAGTGAGAGATGACACGTTAATTTTTATTACGTGTCATTGGTAAATAAAGACAATTTGGATAAAACGAAATGATGAAATCGCGTGCAGTGCTTTTGTTCAATGCGCATGCGTAGTCTATTTTCACTTACACGTATTTTTTTATCACTTTTTACGATTGTTTACTATCAGACGAGATAAGCAGTTTTCGTCCATTTTTACAAATGTTTTAAAGCGATCTGGTTATTTTGTTTTATCCAAATTGTATTTATTTACGAATTGTACGTAACAAAAATTAACGTGTCATTTCTCGATTCTGACGTCACGATTCAGTATGTGATAACTACTCAAGAGCCTTAAGACCTTTAAGAAAAAATTAATACCAAGTAAGAAACGGTAGTTTCGAATTAGTACATGCGTGATGTTAAATAGCGATAAATATGCAAGAGGTAAAGTAGACGGCAAGTTAGAACATCTCTTGAAAAATTGATCGTGAAGTGAAGACGCGTTCAGACCAAAGTAAATCGCATTTAATTATTTCTTGGTTGCGCCGCAACGACAGAAGCGGATTTGACTGCGCACATCTCGACAGTCTGGTTGGTTAAATGCATAGCAACAATTATATTCGCCTCGAATGATTAGCGCCTTCTCTCTCTTTCTCTTTCCGTTCACATCCGAACATGATAATTTTAATAGGTCGCCGTGCATTATGTAAACATTTTAAACAATTGACATCGTTGTGTTTCACCACTACTCGCATCTCGCGCTGCACATTCATGTGCGTCAACTTTTCGTTTCGCAGCATAAAAATGAGCGCGAATCGTCGGGACGTTTTTCCACCGTGTTTCAACGCATGGTCCAGTTTTGGTCCAATCGGACGTAGTAAGAAACGTGGCGCGCGATAAGGGTCGCTGGCCCCGTTAAGGGTGGCGATTTTCCGTCACCTACTGTTGTCCACTTGCGCGAGAACGTATAATATATCGATCGTATCGTTTCCGACGTTCGATTGCGATCATAAAATCTGCTGTCGTTGTCGATGTCGTTGATCGGTATTTCTCGCTGACCGGTACTTTAAGCCGATGCGAATAAGCTTACAAGAACCACCGTCGCGTTCTACCTCTAGGACGCGAATCACGATCGGTTGACGCGTAAAAGCGATTATCGAAAGTTTGCTGACGTGTTTTTCCAGTCTTTGATTTCGAGGCACGTCGACTCGCCGGCTAGCTACAGGTCATGCAATGGCCGTCGGTTGTACAACGGATACGTGTAAAGGGAAGTAGAAAAATAAAGTGGATACGCTATCTCGTTAACCTTTAAGCACCTTGTGAGCCCTTCGTTCTACGTTACACGCTCGATTCCCGATTCTATATCGGATTTGCTTAATCATGACAGACTGGATGCGAGTAATGTTTCGTTTTAATGACAAATCGCATCCTGTCGTGGTAATTAAATTACACAGACATTGGAAATTGGACAGACAAATATCCATTGGTAGGTTTTTTCAGTGTAATTGATAGTTTCCTCTATTTTTTTATCGATGACACTATATTTACTTTTAAAAACTCGTTCTCTTCAATTTGATAAGATTATATCAGATGGGTAAACAAAATCAACTGTAAACATGTATGTGGGCACGTTTTCCTCTATTTTCAACCGACATTAGTTATTTGAAAGCTTCAAAATACTAATATAGATTACAACGAGATATATATTATCGGATATAATATCTGATTCGCTTGATATACCCGCACGGATATTATAGAACATAGATAGATTGAATGTCCAACGCTTGCGCGTTATTTGTAGACAAATATGGATCGCAAATGGTGCTTTAATCGCGTTTGTTTTGTCGCGGCCGTTTCACCGTGGACGAGCGAATTAACGAACAAGCCCGGTGGAAAACCAGTCAACCGGCTGTCCGCTGTCTAATTTTTTTCCTCGATCCGGAGAGCACCGGCCTCCGCGCCGGTGACACGAAAAAGGTCGATCGCCGACAGCGTCAATCACGGTCAATGGACATAAAAGGGATTACCGAAACTTCACTAATGTGATTCCCTGCCGTCGTCATCCGGCCATCCTGATATGCACGTTACTTGCAGTCCGATCGCATGTCAATGGCAGCCGAGCCAGCGCAACAAGAAGGCAGAAGGTCGATAAGGCGCATCGTCGCGTCGGCCCTGACGGCCGAGATACTTTCTATTGTCCATAAAGATTCTGTGCGGTTCTCTCGTCATATTTTCAAACGAAATATCGAGCTTTCAACCCGGCGACGGCGATTGTTATTAACTGGACCGTCGCAATCATTAAACGAACTGTTATTTATTTCAATGGTTTTTTTTCCTGCTGCGTCTCTCTCTCTCTCTCTCTCAATATACTTTATATGTATAACGTTATTATTTTTCACCCAATGTGGCGAATGGACAATCGAGCCATTTTGTCCGTTAAATTAATTTCAATAAACCCGATTTTTATATTTGTGCGAACTACCAGCCGTGTTTATTCAATCAAATACATTCTAAAGACAAGTATTTAAAAAAAATATCAGTTTCAATATCAAAGACTCTGATAAATTTTGATTTATATATCATTGTTGAAGGAATAGTTAATACACGTAAATTTTTATTAATGATGCCTTGAGGCATCGATGAATTTTTGTTAAATTAAAATCGATAAATTTTTATTAATGATGCCTTGAGGAATTTGAGCCTCACTAAATTGTGTCAATTTAAATTAAGTATCTATCTGTCCGAGCGATCGTCGTAAATACAATCGTGACGTTTAATCATGATCGTTCGAACCGTCTGTTAACCGTCTGTACTCTAATTTTTGCCTCGAATCACGATATCTTCGACATGAAAGGCCACGGATGCTGATTGCATCGGCGCCGTCAATCATGGTGAGGCACGGACAAAAATTGCGATTGTTAAAACCTTGGTAATGTGATTTTCGCGAGCGACGCTCTTTTCCATACGTGTCACTCGTACTTCAATTACGCGTCGCGCGACGGCTGAATTGTATACCAAAGATCGTATTGCAAACGAATAGGCGAACGTAACGAAGAAGCGAGAGAAAAGCGGAACAGACGCGCCTGGAATCGTCAAAAACGCAGCGCGAAGTTTGCATAGAACGCAGAAAGGTTTTTATCGATAGAATTGAAATCAATATTTGCGATAGATATGCTAAATAAGCATATTTTTATTGGATAATACGTGTCTGTAATAAAACATTCTATATGTATAAAATAAGGCTAGTATATATACAGTGCAAAATATATTTGTACAGGAAAAACCTTATTTTTAACAAGTAAACATTATCCAGCGAAAAATGAATTAATGTCGAATTGATATCGATACGATGTTCTGACACCAATTCGACGTCTAATTGATGGTCATTTCTTGCCAAATAATTAACATATTATTCATAAAGAACAAAACAGACCGTATGTTTCTTAAAATTATACATTAAAATATGTATTAATTATTGAAAATATATTACTTTAAAAATAAACGAAATTAAAAAATTGTATTGTTTGGACGCTCAAAAAATATTCGTACAGTCGAGAAATTTAGTTTTTAAAATGAGGAATATATGTGAAGCTCGTTTGTTTATGTTAGAACAGAATGTATTTATTGTATAAAATTGCTAATTAATGTTTATTTTTTACAAATAAGATTTTTTTAATAAAAAGTTTTCTTTTACGAATACTTTTTGCACTCACTATATATTGCTTTAATTCTAATAAAATCATCAATAAGATACTAGCAAGAGAGACAAAACAGACTTCCTATGTATTTTTCTTTCTACAACAGGCACACGTTTGGTTATTGCTATATGCCGAGAATGTTTTCATTTTTTTCTGCAACCAATTAAAAAATGATAATTTTTTTTACTCACGCTGTTATAGCAAATGAGCGATATGTTGTACGTAATATTTATCTTTTAATTCTTATAATTCTGTGCATTATAGAAACGTTTCCAAAATAATTCAGAAGCTTTAATTTAGTAGTCACAATGGCAAGCGTTAAACACTATATCATGATTTTAAAACGTTATTCATATGTAGTTAAAATACGTCAAACGTGTTGACGTCGGAGATTCTGTTCAAATATGCACATCGCCGATATGCAGTTTCAATCGACGCGCTCGATCGGTGTCTTCCAATTCTCCCGGCTAAACGATACGACGGACAAGGCATTCGACCGGTATTGTCCACAGAATGACGATCGCCGCACTACCGTTTACAGTTTTTTTCCTGTGGGAGAACGGATCCCCGCGGTGATACGACACAGCATGAAAGCCGATTCCGTCGACGCCGTCAATCACGGCGCGCCGGATATAAAAGCGATTACCGAAACATCGCTAATGTGATTTTCCCGGCGAGCGGTTGCGAGCCCTCTCATATCGGCGACAGCGTGTATTGACTTTTGCTCGGTTCCTCCCGAATGAAAGATGGCGTCGTGCAACCGATCGATATACTACTCGGCAGAATTCCTTTTGGAAAATCATTGTTACGACAACTTAAGTTATCGGACGGAGAAGTTCTTTAAAAGTCTGTCGCGTAATTTGAAAACCAAATTGAAGGTCGAAAGCACATTAAAATGTGGATCCACATAATATCGTTACATTATTTTAAAAAACACGACTAAAAAATTAAGTTTAAGGAAAAAATTATAGTTTTTAATTCAACAGAAAAATATTGATTAATGAAATAATATCGTTAAATAATATACTCTTAAAAGGATGATTAAATATCCTTTTTGTCATTTTTATTTTATACCCTTAAACAATCCTTCTTTTCGAGTTGTGACGATTTTAATATTCTTCGAAATTATAATAAATTCAGAATAATTGATTGAAAGTAACATAACTTGAAATATTAGAAATACATATTTACGTTCATCAACTAAAAATGGCTAAATTCAAAATAAAACAATTTTTTCTCCAAATTATCTTAACCCTAAATATTTTCTGTAAAAGACTCACCTATTTATTTACAAAACTGATAAACTTATTGATAGTAATATCTCGAAAGTCACATTTTTTGAGTTATTTTTTTACATGATCGTATGTAAAAATGATAAATATGATTTTACTATTTTTTTAGGGATTTATGATATTTGGATATTTTTCGATATTTTTCAAATATTTAGTGACATCCAATAGAGCATTTAGAGATAATAAATTAATAACTATACGTTTATAAACTAACTTATTTTTTTACACGTGACGCTTCACTTCATTATATTTCTCTTTCGTTCCTTCTGGAAGGTAATCAATTCCATAATTAACGAAATGAAGTTTGTAGAAATGTCACACAGGGACGATAACCAGTTTTTCGACGAATATTCTAAGGTAGTGCAAATGCCGCCTCTCAATGGGGATGATATGCAAAGGGCGAAGAAAATACGCCCTTTGGCCACGGCGGGTCCTCAGCGCCCTTATCGAAAGCTTGCAGGCGGCGTCGATCTGCGTCGATGGTCTAAGCGCTTTGCCAGCCTCCTCTCTCTCTCTCTCTCTCTCCCGAAGGGAAGTTTGCCGGGTTATTTACCTGAATAAACCGCTCGATAAAAAGAGTACACACGATCCCCCATCGTAGCGCGACGTGCATTAATAATTTCGCGGATACTTCGCGTACAAATCGCGCGCGTGCCTTCCCCTGCAACTTATTCCGTCATTCGAGCGGAAACGCGACATGAATTTGTTATGATGCGAGTTGACCGTCGCGACTATATCGCTTCAATTATCGCACGTTCTTCCATGGTTATTTGTTCGCGACGCAATACGCGGGGACTGTAAAATTGCTTGTTGCCGGTAACATGATTAGCCGGCAGTGATACGTCGCCGTTGGATTACGAATGGGCAAATGATTATTGTAGATACCATACGGCGTGCATAAATAAATAAATGGAGGAAAGCGAGGGATACACTTATGTATGTATAATGTCATAAATATACAGATCATTTCAGGGAGGAACTATGTTACAGATAAATCATTATTCCTCGTTGTATTATAATATCATCAGTTTAATAGTATGTAATGAGGTTGGCCTGTATTAAATGATCCATATGCAATATTAGGTCACACTAATGTGGCCATTGAACTTTAAACTCAATAACGTATCATAAATGGCGATATCTTTCTGTCTACTTATTCAAATGAAAATGCCGATAACGTCACTATACTTATTTAAGATCTCTTTTGATAAAAAATAGCCGTTTTAATATCGAAACATTTGCTATTTATGCATCGTACAGTAGCATATCATTCTTATTGATTATTGGTTCAATATATAGTTCAGTTATTTGAAATTCATTACAGATGTTACCTCATATTTCATTTATTTAATTCGTTCATAATTATCTTTCTGCAATATTATTGCATAATTTCGACTCTGCGTCATTTTGGTTTTGTTCTCTGTTAAATGTGCAAGATATCTGAAATATAATTTTAATTTGCATCAATTCCATTTGTGCACACCCATCGCTCTCGCATTAAACGTCGCGTCGTATCGCTCAGTCGAAGTTGCATCGTTTACATCAGAAAAATTAGTACTCTCACCGGAATTTACATCCGAGAAATTATCGCATATTAATATTCCGCGAGAGATAAAGAAACAGCGTATCGTTGATTAAGATTTCTAATAATCACATTGAAACACATTAATGTACTGCATCGTAACTTTATTAAAACTGTACGATACGCGTACCTATCTCTATATACATTTTAATAATTAGCAATCATAATACTTTATTATTTATTGTCACATAATGATATGATAATAATAATTATACAATTATGCATACTGTATAGTTATGATTTTCTTTTATGAAGTTCTTTTGAATTCATATCTACTCATTAAATTTTTCTCTCTCTCTCTCTCTCTCCCTTTCTCTTTCTCTTTTCTCATTTAAAATAAAATAGCTATGTGTTTTCCATTAACGCTGAATAAGTAAGATAAACTGTACACATTATATATAATACGGTTTTAAAGAGACTAATTTTTCATATCAACTTTCGCTGTTGTTTCTTTATAATTATTTAATTCACCGCTAATTTTTTACGAGCTCCCGCATCAATCTATATTTATTTATTAAAAATATATATTGACATTAAAATCTACCAAAAGAAGATAACAAATGTCTTGATTAAATTTCACTTTCAGTTGAGGTGTAATACATTGCTCATTACTGTCTCGAGACGTCACTTATCCGAAAGTCACGCTATTAATTATATCTCTAACGCGATATGGCTCGCCGTAAAGCCGGAGCGTGTTCGGCAATTATCATTGTAGTAAAATCCTCACGACTCTCACGAGGCGTGCACAAACGGCGCTCTTTACGTTATTACTTTTGTCGAACATTACATGTCGTCGGCTGTCGCTTCCCTCTAATCGCAATTAATGCGAGCCGCGGGACTCTCGCAGAGAGACCGAAGTGGTGTCCGGTTATTAAATTCCGTGTGCTTTCTGTGTGCGGGAGCGACAGTGTCACTGTCAGTGCGTGCTTCCCGGTAATTCCTGCCGCGTGGATAACCGCCCGGCCATGCATTAGGTGGTGGATTTTATCGTCCGCCTGGGCTCACCCGGCGCGCGATTATCATCGCGATACCTTCACCAGGCGGGACAGCAACGAGCACCTAGCCCTGGAAACGTGACGCTACACGCGCGTGACGCCCTGGAAGTACGTACGCCCGTTTCGTTGACGACGTATACAGGTGTTCGTGCGACGGCTACAATATACAGACCGTTCTAGAACTGTCGTGCTTTTCCCTCGACCGTAGATACTGAAATTGAAAACAAGATGAATTGAAAATAAGAAACGGAATTGGAACGACCGTAAAACCTTGTTAATGTCGAATACAAGTGATTGTGAAGCTAAGATTGAATCATCCGAATAAGCACTTTTAGCTGAATAGATTTGCCGGAGGAAGAATTTATTCAGACAATGAATCTTATTTGTCTATTTAGCGTTGAATTTAACGTTTATTGATTAAAAGTTATCGCGATGTGATTTCCTTTTTTATCAGTTATATTTATCGATATGATTGATCTGCAGGCTAATAAGTATATAGAAGATGCGATATGAATAAAATTTTGTTGAAGCATTACAACATTCCAATCGATGACATTGTCACGTAATTTAACAATTTATAATTGAATGTGTGTTAATAATCATTTTAAATTCGAAATATTACGATTCTATCCGTTCGTATCGCAAAATTATCGCAGTCGAGTATTACAGGAATTTCAGGAAGCAATTTCCACGCACAGATCTGTCCTTTTTATGAGCATTCTTTACAGCTTAGTTTCTGACGGGGATTATGCAAACGTGAATCATTCTCGTGCCTCCTCCTAGAAGGCATTAAGTTGTACGTGGAAAAAGAAGCTACGTTGCGTTTAGCCCCGCGTTACACTTAACCTCCGGACCCAGGGGCCGATGCAGCCTTCTGATTATAGTGCATCTCGCACGGCACGATGCACGCCACTCCGATATAAAAGTCTTGCCGTTTTACGACGTAAACGATTTTCCGAGATTACGCGCGGTTGTTTCGCGCCGAGACCAGGTAATTGAGCTGAAATTGAAAGAATGTCGTTACTACGAGCGGGGGAGGAGGTAGCTCAGTGTCGCTTATCGTGCCTGCCTCGTGTCTATTAATCACGACGAGAGATAATGAGGCCGTGTTGTCATTGCGGAGCGAGGGTTATCATGTACGTGTAATTACGCATTCCTAATATCTTCCGCCTTGCACCGGTAATTAGGCTCACTCAATGTGATCACCATCACGCAATTCAGCCCGATTGCGAGATTATCGTTTGACGTAATTTTTGCAGCATACAGAAATAACTTTGCGGTATTTCGGTTTCAAGAGAGATCGAACGACAATAGAAATGCCGCGATTATGCTAGCTATTAATACAACGAGCACACTATCTAGCGCTCGATAAACGTTATTAAGTTCCATAGAAGTTCAATAGCCTCGTGCTCGGTAACTATAATACAATTTTTGTAATAGAAAATTGTCTTGAGACTATATTAATTTTATTACGTTTATTGAGATATAATTATGAAGGCTATTTGGAATTTCTGAGTGCTTGATAATACCTAGAGTAATTTATTAAGAGAAGCCTTACTTAATTACATTTATTTCGACATTATTTCCTCGTATTCGTCGATAAATAAAGAAAGAGAAAGAGGGACTTTAAAAAATATACTTTTATTATTTTATTACAAGTTAATATTAACTTTCTTATTACATTCATATATAATGATTATTCAGAATATTTTATCTACTTCATTTTGAGATAATCTTCTGCAAATGTTACACATTTCTTGGATTTTTATCGTGGGCTTATCAATATTCCATGATGAGGGATATCTTCCTAACTCGTTCAGATTTGAATGGAATATCCTCGCCCTGGTATTCACGCGATCAAATGTTCCTACGTCACCGAATCGACCCGAAAACGTCAAATGATAGACATCGGCACTTTTCCCTGCAGATTTACTCTCGTCCTGTTTTGCTCCAAATCCGATTGCGTGCGTGTGTTTTGAAGCAGCCTGAAAAGTCCGCATTCTGAACCCAGCCGTCGTTCTGCTGATCTCTGACGTCACTTCCGGCCTTCCCGGCTGTTCCCTCCTTTCAAGATCCGACGTAGATTGCGAGCTGCAACGAGGCCGTCGTTCGTGCATGGGGTTTTACGGTTTTGTTCCTTTGTTCGTTCCTACAGCCACGCAGTACCCGCGTAGACAGAGATGGAGGAGAGTGCGATGTACAGGAGCGTGATCGACAAGTTAACATATACTTGTAGGTTACGAATGCTGCAGAGAGAGACAAAAGAATCCTCGAAGAGGCTCGTTGGAATTGAGACAAAAAAAAAGGCGAAATCTCACTTCCCTTCTGTACTTAATGTTATAGTTTGTCACAATACTTGTTTTTTTTTTTTTTTTCGATAGATTTGCCTGATACGAAAATCGCATTTGCATGTATCAATAAACAACTACAATTAATATTAAAGCTACAATTAATATTAATATGATTATTTATCTAATTCAAGTATTGTAAATGTGAGAAGAAACGCACCGGGTTTAATGATAAATACACGAATGTACAAAGAGATGGGACAGGATATGGCGAGAGAAGAAGGCAAACCCAATATTTGTACGATTGTGAATACTTTGCGATTACCGCAAAAGAAAGATCGAAGAAACTTCTCAGTGCAGCGAGAAAAAGGAGGAAACGCAGCGGTTACGGAAATGGTGCCGATCATTACCAAGGTACACCTGCCTTGCATCGCGAAACTGCCGGGTATAAGATGATTCGCCGATAAGATGGAAGGTATCGAACGTGCACGTAAATAAATAGGCGCCCGATTCGTCTCTGTCACACTTAGAAATTCCACAGGCACAATTTTACGAATGATATTCCTATCGCGATGTTCCTTTGATTTTTAATTAACGTAATGTATACTGAGAAAAAATACTGTTGATTCAATTAAAGTCTATATTACGGGGGCTGTCACTTACACAAGTGATTATAATTCATGTATATTTTTATTGACATAAAGGCATAAATTATTATTTCAATAATCAAGGCCTTTATGTCAATGAAAATATACATGAATTGATTACTCATATTAGTGACAGCGCCCGTAATATAGACTTTAATTGAATCAATAGCATTTTTTTCTCGGTGTAAGATTACTTATATTAGTGACAGCGCCCGTAATATAGACTTTAATTGAATCAATAGCATTTTTTTCTCGGTGTATTCTTAACGCAGTTCCATTAACAGAAATATCAGGCACGTACTTTTTTTGATTGATATTACAAAAGAGTGCAAAAAAATCTCGGTATTATTCTTGGTGAAATCCTCGCTTCGTAAAAATACACGTTTAACATTTTCTTATTTATTTAATTACAAGGAAATTCATTATACAGGCGCACTACGTCTTCTCGTACACTGGCTTTTCCGTTTCGCGCAACAATCCGTTTTGAAATACAAACGCGGGCATAGAAATGGCCTTGTACAAAAACCATCAGCAGCCGTGTACATCGGTATTGTAAACGTCGTAACTACGATGCTTCTTTTTCCGACGCGCGCGGCTTCGGGCGGATAATTTGTAGTAACACCGAGCGTCTTTGTTTCGCGGCGCTAAGCGTTTCCTCGTTATTGTCTTCGTTGCAAGGTTGTAACAGGTACTATTGCGTATATCTATTCTCCGTAGATACCGTTCGTTGCCGTGCAGCGCATCGCAGTAAATACCTCACAAGAGCTGCTACAGTTGGAGAAATTGTTCGCGTAATGGTATCTCTTATTCTTACAAGCATACCGAGACCACACCATCCCCCTTCGTTCGTTCGTTCGTTCGTTCGTTCGTCCGTTCGTTCGTTCGTTCGTTTACGATACCGCGCGTAGAGCGCGGCTCATTAAAAATTTATTACAATCTAGGTGGTTTCATGTAAAAGCCATCGAGGACAAGGCATAAGGAAAACGACCGTGGCGACAGTTACAAGTTTTACAATTTCATTATCGTCGCAAAGTGGTCTAACTGCCGCAGTTACAAATTATATACGCAACTATTCATTTATTAAGAGCAAGACTGAAACTTTACGGAGTCTCTCTGATATTATTTACGAAAAACCAATGGCTCGTTCGATCGACCTAATTTCGTTCTTTCCCTTTTTTTCCAAGCAAGCCATTTTATCTCACCGTTGTGCCCTCTCTTCTCCATTCTGAGTTTTCTCCCCTCCTCTCTCTCTCTCTCTCTCTCTCTCTCTCTAGTAGCTGTCCGGAGCAGCCTTGTCGTATTTAACTATAGAATATTCAACCGCGAGGTATTACGGCTTTCTCGTCATGGCTGCCTTTTATTTCGCGAGAGCTTTGCGCTCGACCGTTGTGTCGCGTCGCACGACGGCAATTTATTTATATTAATTCGGAGTAATCTAATTCATGGTGGCTGAATACACGCTATAAAAACATGAAAAACATCGCCGACGTATCTTTTTGCAACCATTTTGTGTATAACAAGCCATTTTCTGTATAAATTCATTTATAATTTAAATTAAAATGATC
The DNA here is from genome assembly GCF_001594075.2 of Trachymyrmex cornetzi. Taxonomy (NCBI): domain Eukaryota; kingdom Metazoa; phylum Arthropoda; class Insecta; order Hymenoptera; family Formicidae; genus Trachymyrmex; species Trachymyrmex cornetzi. Next base: position 343,010 of record NW_017298173.1, read on the forward strand.
CATAGGATTGATATGTCCGGACTTAGAGTACATCGATAACGATATAATCGAGTATTGAGAGTATTTTCAATAAACTGCGGTAAATCAAATTAACATGGTAAACATGCTTATATCAATAAAATAACTTAAATCTGTTACGTTTTTCATCCAGCGCGCATTATCCCTTGATTACTTATTATTGATGAGGAACCGCATATTTTTGTACGCAAGAGATTGCAGATTTAATGTAAACTCGCAATTATGTAAAATCGAATTAGTTTTGTATAAGATATAATAAACTATTTTAGAGAGAGTAAAGGGGGAGAAAAAGGGACATTATATGCTGATGGAAAAAGTGGAAACTTCCATCTAATATTCACGCGTCGTTGTCTGCGAACGTTTTGCTCGACTTTGTATTACCACGCCATTTTCGCGGGGAACGATCGAAGAAGCTCTTCCATGCCACTCCTCGGCCGACTTATCTTACATCCATCTCGAAACTCCGGCAGAAGCGATCTATCGGCTTGGACGCGAGATATCCAGTCGGTCCGGTCTAGCTACTCTCGAGACGATCGCTACTCCTGATTTATCGTCCTATTTTACTATTACAGTATTACCTCACGGTGCGCGCTTCGCAATTACGCTCATCCTAGTCTTTTCCTCGTGATGTTGTTCTCTCGCGGTCGCGGATTAATACGTACACTTATCAGAGATGATTTATCAGAGCTTGACCAGGCGCGGTCGACGGACGCGCGCGACCCGTGATCGCCCGAAGTCACGGCCTCCTCTTTTTCCCTCCTCCTCCTCCTCCCTCCCGAGACAATCAATTTGATGGGAATCTACCGGCGGGCGAAAATACCGTGGGCGGTCGTTCATCCTTGTCAGACGGTAATTAACGTAAGCAAAGATCGTTATCTTCTTTGAAGTCGGTGTTCTTCTTTCCTTCCCGCCTGCTCGCTCGTCGTCTCTCCTTCCCACCAAGTGTAGGGTTTCCCTTCTTTCCACCCTTCTGCGTACGCGTGGGGGAACGATCCCGAGCACTTCCCACCCTCGTGTGCTTCTTGTATTCTCCCCCCTCCCCCTCCCCTTTTTATCGCGGAGCCCCCTTACCATCCACCCTTATACCACCCTCCTTCCCTTTCTACTCCCTTTGTAACCCGCGGCTGTCGACCGTCTGCCGTTTTACTCTCTGTGTTTCTGCTTCGTGTTCACGTCCCTCTTTTCTCGTCCTCCCTTCCCTTCGTCGGAGAACAACCCCCCTCTGTGTTTTTCCTGATAACGCGAGTGAGCTTGGCCAGGGATGTGTGTTTTGAATTTGCGACGCGATTTTCATTGGACCGCAACAAACGTGCGAGCACCCACCGTGTTTGTTATGTTGGACGCGCGTGTCGCGTGGCTTTTGAAATTTCCGCACGACGTCATGACATTTCGTGGGATACGTAGCGTTAAAAAATTACTCCGGCTGAGCCGCTCTCTGCTCTGCAGAATGGAGCGTCAGAACGCATAACTGTTCCGGGCGTTAATTTCTCCGAGCTTAACTCACTCCTCGCTGCCGTTGCGTTTGATGTTTTTGCGGTGGAAAATACTTCCAGTTAGTTCTTCTGAAGAATGTTGCATTAATCTTGAGCGATATCCGCGAACGTTAGAAACTTACTATCTCGCGCTCGAAGCACTAAGTTTCCTAGAATTACTACGCGGCTATCGAAGACCGCCGTATATTAAAGACTGAGATAGAGTGCTGCTTGTTTCAAAGTAGAAGATTTAACCGAGAGCTCGAATTGTAAGTGATTGGTATAATCGAAACTTTCACGTTCTGCAGGATTGATAATGAAATCTGATTTTTTGTGTTTTTTGATAATTGACCAAGCGTTCCGTAAGATCCAAGGAGTAAATTACTGAGAGCATTACGGTGTACAAATTTGGGGCATTACTGGGCATTACTTAAGATAATTGTGTATTATAATAAGCGGTGTAAGGTTATGCATTATATTAGGGCATTAATAAGCATTACTAAGCAGGGTTGCCACAGACTTGGAAAATCGGAAAAAGTCAAGGAAATTTTGAAATTTGCTCACACAATTTTTTAAATATTATATCTGACGTTTATAGTTCAAATACGTTCAAAACTTGCGTACTTTTTAATAAACGATTTTAATAAAATAATTAAAATTTATATTTTATTTAGTATTTTTATTTGATGCCTCTTTGTCGTCATAACTGCATTCTTTTTTCCAAAACTAATTTATTTTTTGCTGGCTTGAATTTACATTCAAAATTTTACTATGCTACCAAGCTATTTTTTTGCGTTGTTTTTAGTAATATAGACTAGCTTTCCTACAATCCTTGAGTCTAAATGTTAAAATTTACATATTTTATATTAGGAAAATTTTCATCTGGAAAACCTGGAAAAGTCAGGGAATTTTAAAATTCATTTTCTGTGGCAACCCTGCTAAGGCATTACTAGGACATTAATGGGCATTACTAGGGCATAAAATTTGGGCATTACTAGGCATTAGTATAAGGCATTGGTGTACATAATTTTGGTCAGCGGTTTACCCCTTGATAAGATCATTGCGAACACGCGTTACGTTCTAGTTACTTGACAAGTCAACACTCGTTAACACATGAAACGATCTGAATTCCGCACCGAGTGCGTGCAATAGGTACATGTACGTACACACGGATATACAAGAATGATGCAACGCACGTATGCATGGGGACGGGCACGCAAACAAGGGTAGAATCGAATGAATCCATAACGGATATGACAGAAGGGTTACCGTTTTTCCCATTACTCCGCCCGTGTATCGGGATCCGGAAATTACCTGCCGTCATATTATCATACGGGGGTCAAATCGAGACCTCCTCCCTCGCGTGTGCTCTCCGGGGGTTCTCTCGCACGCGAAATACCACCGCACCGTCGTATCCGCCAATCAATAGCCTACATGTCTGGCGGTCCGAATTTTCGACGGTGCCAGAGCGACCGCAGCGGGATAAAACTGCTTCAGAATGTGTATCCGACGGCGCGTTTAAAATATCTGCGCGTACGTACTTACGTACGTACATCCGGAAGCTGTCCATGGAGAAATCGCATTCGCGTTTCAGGACATTGCAGAGGGCTTCCTGTACATTCTGAACGAACATTTGAATTTACATTACTCTTTCACTTTTGTATTTACTATAAAAAGATTTTAACAATTGCTATAATGTACATATATATAGACTTCTCGATATGTATATTTCTGAGAAAAAGATACGAGAATATATTATAAAATTTAGATTTATTCTACTTTATTCCTAGTTTTATATAATTTTTATATCATGAGTTCTTCTTTATACGTTAAATATTTTTTTTACTCTCATATTTTTTGTATATGATTGTAATTAATATTTATATGCATGTGTCGTGTATGCATAAAAAATGAGGGCTTGAATGAATGACAAATTCCATGAAGGCGTTCGGCGAAATTATTATATACATGTGCGTAGAAATTTATTTCAAACTTATATCGCGAAATTAACACATAATTCTCTTTGTAATTTTGTAATGCACGATATCACACGATGCATTGCACCCTCTTAATTCGTGCACTTTACGAGGGTTGATCCCCTAGCTTACCTGACCAGAATCCAACCCTGCTCGCGTGTATCTACGGGGTTCGCGGAGATTGATGGCACAGCCCGAAAATGGATGATATCTCGTGAAAAAAAATAAGATGCGAGACGGAACGACTTTTTTCTCCTCCGTTCCTTTGTCGCTGAATTATTGCGTGCGCGTACTCGCGGGTCGTAAAGTAATAATGGAAATGTACGGCGCGCTTTTTAATAATACTTTCTTCCTTTGCACCAACCACAGAGTGTCGAATAACAACCCCGTGCCGCAGGTCGAAAGTTCAAACACGCGAAACGATATACTAACGCAATAACGAGGAAAACATGTGATACCTCTTTTGTGCAATATTCGCTATTTTTCTCACCCCGGTTTTCGCGAAACGGGTCAAAATTACGAGAGGGGTTAATTTCATTTACCAATCAGCTTTCCGTGAAAGAAATTTTTTTTTCTCTCGGAAAAAAATTACGCCTTACGTTTCACGAAAAATTGCCGGGTCGTCTTATTTTTCCTCGTCTTATTTTTTGTCGCGACAAAAGAGGGTTGTACCCTTCCGAGTCGCCGCGTCGATTTAGGGACTCACGGACAAGGCGCTATCCTTTTATATACACATGCACGTACGTACGTGTCATATCCCTGTCGTTTCGGAACATCCGCTGGCGTGGAAAAGTTGTCGAAGACGAAACTTACTTGGCCGGCTCGGTGAACTCTCCCTCGTGTCTCCCGCAGCTTCGCGCGCGCCGGATGTGTTTCCAGCACACGATCGTAAATACTTTTTATTTCTTCGTGTACACGGAACTTCTTCTATCCGTTTACCGTTGAAATCGCGCTGCGCCGGATCCGCTTTCCATCGGGCACTCCTCACGTTGAAGGAATTCAGAAGGTTTATGAGAATTGAAGGCCAATAACACGCAAAGCGTTGAGAAGCTTGGCTTATGTTTATTGTACAAGTTCGATGAGAGAGAACGTTTTCTATCAGTAATTACAATATCGTAAAATTACAATATCGTTTTGTCACCTCGAAAGTTGACATAGTCCAAAAAATGTGATTTTCGAGTTATTGTTACGAATGAGTTAGGTGTACAGAGTTACTTTATCAATTATCAAAAGTAAATTAAACTTAACTTCACAATCCGTCTACCAAATAGTACTTGTGTCGTTCTTAAAATTTTCAGGTCATAATACTTTCTACAAGAATGACACATTTTCAGTTGTGTCGGTTCTGTAAATAAAAAGGAGAGTCGTGTACAGAGAACATTTAGAGTTAAGAGTTAAGTTTTCATGATCAAACTTTGAAGATGAAATTGTTTTATTTTGAATTCAGTTAGGTATTTTAGCCGATCGAAAGATAAATACGAACTGTTGATGATATTTCAAGTTATGTCACTTTTGATCAAATATTATTCCGGATTTGTTATAATTTTGTAGAATATTAAAATCGGTACAATTAAGAAAGGGTGGTTTTTTAAGGATTGTGAAACAAAAATGAGAAAAATGACATTTGATCATGTTTCTAAGAATCTTTTAGCCGATACTATTTGATTAGTACAATAACTAAATTATTCTTTCGAAATAAGGGAATGTTTACTTTTTCTTATTTGATTTCTGATGTATAATATTGATCAGTTTTGGTGATTTTCATATTCTTTTTTTTTTCTGTAATTATTTCTAAACCGACAGTAGTTTCACAGACACCCTGTATGTCTCACGGATGTCTGATGGTTTTACGGCCTGACGATGAACCAACCAAGCCCCCGCTTGCGAGAAGACGCAGAGTGGTTCGTTAATGCGGCGCATTATGGGGTTCCATCGAGCTTAGCTTTGCGAGCGCGGTTCCCCGAGGGCATTCGCCCGAGCTGACGAGGATCTCGATACCGCTTGTAACCTACCGTGACGTGCCCGTGGAACAAATTATTTTCAAGTTAATTTAATTCCGCTTCGGTTTTATCTCCGAACGAGAGGCAAGTGGCCGGGAATTGGATACTCGCGAAGTTTGGAACATTCACTTTGAGAGAAGGCATCTGGTGTACATTTTTATTTTCGCGTGCTATTCCGCGAAGTGACTTCGCGGCTCTTCACATTGTGCTTTCCACTTTGCCTGTATGAGACCGACTCTGTCTTTTGTTACGGATAGAAGTTGTTAACGAAGGCGAGACTCGAAGTAAAAAGCAGTGCGCAAAGTCACTCCCGCGGGATGGGACGCTGAAAACTTAGCTTTTTATTCGGGGCTATCAATATCCAGTAGGTATGACTGAAAAACAGCAGTACAATGCTTTAAAATCAATACTTTGAACTTTACGTCCTCTCGTTAGCATTTATATCGAAGCTCTTTAAAAATAAGGATTGAAATGAAAACCTTACCGTTTTCTCTGCTAAGCGATAAAAGATATTTATACGCGGTATGCATAGCATTATTTAGATCTGAAAAGTTCATAGAGTTAATTTTTAATCTGCGAATAAACGATGAAATGCCATGCGGAAGTCCGCTCGTTTTACGTCGGAATGTCTCGCGTTTTATGAATTACTCTCGATTTAATGGCGTGTGCGAGCTGGATTTAAATAGTAATTATAAAATGTTTGTTCTCGCGCGCGTCTCCTGTCGGAAATTTAATTAAACGTCTCGACGTACGGCGATGTTTTTGTTTAAATTTTCCGCGGTACGCGAACGCGCTAATTTTCTTCTCCAGACTGGCCGGAACTGTGTCAGCAATGCATTAAAAGAAAAAAAGATCCATTTATGCGCGAATCTATGTCGAAGTTTGGTCTTAGTTTGAATAAAATGTACACGCCGTGGTCGTTTATGATATCGCGGCAGAAAGCAAAATTGCTTTGTGTAATTTAATATTTAACCATTGCAGCGCTATTCTGAAAGCTTTAATTTGTTTATGCCTCATGTTATCGCGCCATATCGCGGTCGAGACTTGCATTCCGCTTTTATTTACTATGACGTGTTAAGGATGCTTTAAAAAGCTCTCTCACACATATTTCTCGCTATTAACCAATGTAAATGGTGTACACGCTTTTGACGTTGTCAACTTAATATTATTAACTCTCTAGAGGCGAATGTTGCATATTTGCAACTTTCGCTTTAAAATTAAATTCAAGATAAAGGGGTAGATTCGGGATCTGTGCAAATTAGTTACACTTGAAAAGTGAAGATGGAAATGTATGTAGCCATTGAATACTGGAATAAAATATTTTTAACCGCCAGAAAATTAACTGTCATTATATATATATATATTATCAATACATTCTTTACTTACAAATTATTTTTTAGCAAAAGCAATAAATAAATAGTTTTTTTTTTTTAAGATAAGATGATGCCATCTTTAGAGGGTTAATGTTATTAAATTCGCGCAGCGGAATGTAAAATAAAATTCTTGAGCGAGTATCTCCTTTAGGATGACGGATATTTAAATTTCAGTAGAATGTTACTGCACTTACGTTTCCTTATTATGTCGCATTAGCGCGAACTCGAGCCTCATCTCGAATAAAGTAGACGCGGGGTAGGCGTGCCTGGAGCCTCGTTCACGCTGTTAAATGTCCAATTTATATTCGGTAGATTCAAGGTAAACTTCATTAACCAATTTTCTCATCTTCGAGACGCCGGTCTTTTACATAGCTCGTGTTTGCCTCTTACATCTTATAAAAGCGCGAATCGAGACTCATCTCAAACAAAACAGCTCGAAGAGAGCCACGTCGCAGGAACGGTGCAATTTACGCCTGGCAGGTGTAAATTGAACGTCAAGTAGAACGGCAGCGTCCAATTTTTCTGTCTTCTGGACGATGTGAGATTGTGTGCGTATTTCCGCCGCTTACAATCCGTAAATTTAGTGTACTGGGCAGTTGAAAGGTATAAACGACGAAATATTCGAATACTTACTGCATAGACTTTTAATATTACATGAAAAGGGCAGTTTTGCTGAAGTATTAACAAAATTTAGCTAGATATAGATCTTATAGTAATTTTGTTTAGACCACCAAAATAATTACGTAAGATCCTCCAACTGCTAATATATTAAATCATTATTATCAACGTTTTATATAATTATTTTTATGATCCAAAATAAAATTATTTTCATATCTGTATTAAGTGAAATTTTCAGATATTTCAGCAAAAAGTGTTTTCATATAGTTTTTTGAAAATTTCTAAATTTTGTTACAACGTATACAGACGTGAACGAACTTCGTTTCTAACGACATTCTTATTAGGGACGTGAAATTAAAAGAATTTTATTCCGAGTTAGTTCGTCTGTTTCTTCAATCTCCTGAAAAATACGAATTTCCGTAGGTAGCGAATGCCGGAAATAAACGATTCGACCATTATCGGTTTGCACTAGCGCAGCGACGGATAACACCATCCGCAAGCCGTTTTATTCCCGAGGAATCGATTAGAGAGTCGCTAATAGACGTCGTAAATGCGTCTCGCTAATAATAGTTATCAAGCAGGAGAGAATTCACGTGACGAAGGCCGGCACGGATGCGGCGAGTCGCGCAAAAGTGTACATGGTTGCGAATAATAGCGCACTAGTCTGAGAGGGCCGTTAAAAGCCCGAAAGCCAACTTTGGGCATTCTACGGGTCAACACGAAGGTCCTGAGCAAGTTTCGTAGAGTGTATACATTCCATCTCGCAACATATTTACGACAGGGAAACGCAGTACAGCGGTAGCTGAATGGTTGTATCAACGTCGCCTGCTTGCTCGTTCGTATGTGTATTAGGAATATGTAGGATAGTTTTGACCAAAACTGTGCATCGTTAATACCATAAAGTTAAAGTTAAACCTGGTGTTGTTGATCAAATCTATATGCTTTCGTATATTCGTGTACATCGCGATTATTGAGGTAAATTGAAAATTTACCATACTTTTTTTTTGTTTGCCATTAAACTCATAACTAATTAAAGCCAATATTCCTCAATATTCCTGACCTAGTTTGTATGCGGTATATACGCGCGTATGTTTAGGTGTTCGAACAATAGCACAAATGTCGTTCATGGTACTTACGTCGTAAAATCGAGACCCGGATATTCGCCAGATTCGTAATTCTGTGGTTATTGTAGTTAATTACAAGTCAAAAGTTTATTGTTACAAACTTCTGTATTACAACTCTGCGCGGCATATAATGCCACTTCCGTGGTTGCGAAATTTTAATTTTCATTTTTAAGTCCGCTTTTTATTGTCTTATTATTTACAAAGTAACGTTGATATATTAAAATAGCGCATTATGAATCTCTACATATAATTAAAATATTAATTGAGTGAAGAATACACGCTGTAGCAATTTGAAGAAGAAAAAAGTATTTCCATCGTCCCATTTTGTTTGAAATAATTTTATTATTACGAAGTTAAAGGATATTATAAAGTATTAAAAAATGTTTTTACCAAAACACATTCTACTCTAATGTATTAAACAAAGTACGTGCCTGTATGTTTTTTCCTTTGTGAATTACTTCAAAAAAATGGGATATGCAATACATTTTTTTATCCACTATAAGTCTCTCTCTCTCTCTCTCTCTCTCAGGATTAATATTCAATCTAATATCGTAGATGGATACCCACGCTTCCATGAAAATACTTCCGTGCTATTCAAATGACAAAAGGTGAAGTAAACGTGTAATTATACTTCTGTTTGAAATCATTCAACGTTAATAAAAATTCCCTTTGTTCACTTTGTCTTTTCGATTATAGTGCTCAAACGATAGCTAGCTCACCGGTCAGCGTAGAATATAATAAATTATTAACCGTGTCAATATGGTAATGTACCATTGGTTGATTGAATCATTCGATTGTTGAGAAGCTCGAGAATGTGTAAGACCTGCGGCGCCCATTTCGCTGATATCGGTATCGTCTACCGTTTATCGATACTTTGTGTAGCACCATACACTCAGCCACATATAGTGCAGCCGCTCTCTGCTTTCGCTTTTACATGCACTCGTGCATCTCGCACGTACGTGCATGCGAGAGTGCACGCGGCATAAATAACGACTACACGTGTCCGGCGAGTAATGCCTCGTAATGCATGCTGGTGTTCCGAGAGTCGAGACGGAACGAGAGACGTAGGGTCGAGAGATAGAGAGCTGTGGGGAGGAAAATATGAATATGCGGGAGAGGGCGCGACAAAGAGGGTGGGCAATGAGGAGGAGGAGGGTTTCGGTCGCGGTTAAAGAGAGGACTACCACCGACATGTGCCGCCGCCGCGCCGTCGGCGTCGGCGTCGCCGTCGCCGTCGCCGTCGCCGTCGCGCCAACACCAACGTCACTACGACCGTCGGAGTTTCACGTGATCCACCCGCGGTGAATGCATGCCTCTATAAATATGATCGTGCGCTCACCCTCGTGCGACAGGACGCGGCCTCTTGCAGAGACGAATCGAGAGGGGGATGAAGAACGAGGAGTACACGTTTGTGCAGGATGTGTATGGGAAATACAGCTTCGGCCTCTCGCTCGACGGGCGAGTTATCGATATCATAACTCGAAGAAGTCGGATGCGCCGCCACCGCTGTCCTCTTGTCCGCGTCGAAGTCGTTGTTGTCCTCTTGCCTTTCCTTCCGCACCTTTTCTGTATATTGGTGTATATATATATATGTATCTAAACATCTCTATATAACGCCTACGCCTCCGACCTTACCAACTTTTTTATTTATCGGCTTTGTCGGAAAATCCTCTTCCTCTCTGCTCGCCCACTTCCTCCCTCGCGTCCTCCGTCCTTGTGCACTTCCGCCTTGCTATATTTTACCATCCCTTAGTTACCCTTCTCCTCTTCTTCCTTCCAAACCACCGACTTCACTTGAGTACCGTCGTTGTCGTCGCGCTTCTTCTCGCCTTATTTTCCTACTTCTTGCGTCCTTTATTCCTCCCCTTTTTTCTGCCATTCCGTTTCCTTTCTCCACGAGTCATCTCGTGTCTCTCCCCGAACACCCTCACGGGCATATCTCTCTCCAAGGTAGCTAATTGTGCTCGCTAGCTCTTGTCGACGTCGTCGTTCTTGGTTGAAAGAGCACGAAACTGGGGCTCGTCGCCGACGTCATCTCTTCAGTGTATGCGTATGTTAGTGTCGTCAAGTATCCATGTACGAATATTCAGGTAGAGATGCGAGTGCGAAGAATATTGCGGGTTGCTCTAGAGAGATATGTTACCATCTTATGAAAGTCTTCGTACTTCTTGCTGTTCTTGTTTATCAACAGAAAACGACAGAAACTAATTAGTTACATGTATGCTTTTATATTTTAATCAGTATTTTCAAAATATCCTTTTATATGTTTAAATGATATTTTACGATAACTGCAGGTTAAATAATGAAATTAAAATCTTACTATATTTTTGTAACTGGAGTTACAAGAATATAGTAAGATATTTTCATATAAAGTACCTCTTATATTTTAGCTACTTTTATATGTTAAATAATGACAAAAATAATTTCGTTTATGTACATATTAATATAATTTTTATAAATAGCTTTCTACATGATGTTCTTCGTTAACATTATTATTATTATTGTCTTGTAATTGACTTTTAAATATAATAAGTAGATGGTTATACTGCATCCCATGCATAATTATCTCGTCCTGCGAAAGGAAAATAAAAAATATTGCCCAGAAGTCTTAAAGTTCATTACTTTTTTATTACTCTATCTTACGAAAGTATAAATAAATTTAATTCTATATACGTACTATTAAGAAATATAACTACAAAGATACAATTTGTTTGAGGGGTGTGTTCTGAGAACCCCGCACTTACCTATTTAAAAAAAGCCCGCAGAGATTATCAATCCGGATAATCATTTCGCCTCAGTGAATCGACACGAATTCAAATTCATTCTCTCATATATCTACATATCATTACAAACTCATGTGCGCATTTTCGTAACAATGTAAGAAGCATTTAAAAAAAAGGATGAAGTAGATACACAACTAAAATTAATTATAATAAGAAGAACAAAAAATAATACATATCTATATATATTTACATGTGTGTGTATTTGATAAAGATGGAGCAGGATAATTAAAGTCAAAACTTATCTTTTATTTATATTTCTTAATTAAGAAAAAAAAAACATTTTCAAGAGAAACATTTATTAATGCACGCCGTAAACATTTGTTTCCGTGTCGCATCTAAATGCGACTCGTTGCGACTATCGTTAACTAGGGTATCTTATCTCACGAGTAACCGCATCTGCATCCAGACGCCGTGGTATCGCGTCTTTAACGACCCCCGGTGTAAGTATGCGAGCGGCGTGCGCATGCACGGGGTGGATGAGAGGGCACGAGGGGTGGCGGAGGACGACGACAACGACGAGGACGAGGACGACAACGACGAGGACGAGGACGACGACGACGGTAAATTTAAGCTAACCGTCTTCGACTCGCACGCCGAGTGAATTAATCGAGTTAATTGTTGTGTACTCTGCCTCTCCCTTCGTCGGCGTTTCTTTGCGCCTAATTAAGTGCATTCGGCCGAGCAGCAGGGGGGGGGGGGTAAAGTTAAACGTCGCTTAGTGCGCACGAGCTCGACCCGAGCGCCGTTGTTCCTCCTCGCGGCGTACGAAAGTCCCGTCTTTTGTATCCGCGTCGTCTGGCGACGACGTAGCGATTCCTCCTGGGGTCCTGGGTAATTGTGAATTCGTTGCCGGGCGTCGCGACGCAGCCGTTTCGCGTGGATGACGCTGCTACGGCGAATTGGAAGGCGAGTTAACTCTTCCCGTAGGACTCCAGGACGATCTCGTTGCTGGAATAAATTGTTTTCTCGCTTTTAGATATTTATTGACTGATTTTATTGATGTCGTCGATGAGAAAAACTACTGATTCTTATTTTTCTCTAAAACAGAATATAAAAGAATTTATATCGTTTATATTAACATCTTTTTTTTTTTATCATTTTTCCACATAATTTTATATTCGATGTAATTTATTGATATTTTTAGTTCTATTTTCATATATTAAAATAATGAATAATGTAGATACACTTTAAATGCGTAGAATATAAACATGCAAATTGCAAATAGAAATACACGATACTTGATAGAGCAAACATTTTGGACTCGATAAGAGAAAAATACGCGATGTGAAACTAGATAGCGCTAAATTAAATAACCCGATTAAATATTATAGTTCACAGAGAGGAAAAGCAGAACAAAAGTAACATTCGTGGTCTACCGAGATAACTCGTATTTAACGGATATCCTCTCTCTTGGCTGCGCTAGGCGCCGCGTGTCACGGTTCGTGCAGTTATTTTCTGCGGCAGCATCGGTGTACATTATCATCTGTTAACACTGCCAACGGGAGATTTCTCTCCCGGCGCGGCACGGGTTACCGCGACATGTTCCAGACAACCGAAATTATTCCGCGCGGGAGAGATGTCGACCATCTCGCTTTTGAAAATACAAGCGCGATGTGGAATACATGAATGCCTGAAGCGTACGAATCCTTTCGCACGGCGAGTGCATTTGCATCCGATATCTGGTCGACGTAAGTAGCATTCCATCTAGCCAACGTAGCGTTGGTCGGCGATCGATATGCTCTGTATACGTCGATGGGTGACAAATCAGTGCGAAGAAGGCTTAACTCGGAAACGTGAATAACATTCGATCTACCTTGGCGGTGCAATTCTCGACATTCAACATGGTATTTCGAGGGCGAACGCTCGACAGTACTATCTAGCCGATCTTTTCCTTTTTACGCAGTTTTTTTCTTTTTTTTTCCAGATAAAGCTCGAATAGAATATTGGAAACATTTATCTTGAATGTGCCTATTCGCTTTGGAGCGAACTTTCAGGAGTTCGACTTATTGCACTCCTGACCTCAGTAGACCTCCCATGGTTTTTGAAAAGTACGAACGTACCGATCGATTCTTCCTTTAGAAAAGAAGGGATCAGTTTCAAATTTGGCGAAGGATATCCTATAGTTTAAGTGTAGTTTCAGGACAAATAATAGTTTTAGGATACCCCGACATTAAGCGCAAAGCGGTTTAAATCTACCGATGCAGACGAGCAAGGGCTGTGGCGGGAGAAGACGGGAAGGAAACGTACGCGTCGTTGTCCTAGGCGGGCTATTAATTTTGTATTTCGCTTAAACACGCGACGATGGGACTGCACCGGGCGGAAATTCATTTCCAGACTGCCTTTCTCTCTCTTTCTCCTTCTATTTCTCTCTTCCTCTCGATGCGGCGTGGCGCGCGACCGCGGCTCTCTTATTGCCTTCCGCGCCCGAGTACGATGCCTCTCAACACACTCGGTTACAGAGGCGGTTTATCGAAAGTTTAAATTATTTCGCCGCACCAAGTCGACGGAGAACAACGAACGGAGGAACGGTAGGGGGCCAAGAGGGATTTTCTCGTCAAACGGACGCGGTTCGCTCGTGCCTTATATGCCTCCTCTCCTTTGGAAGGAAAATCGATGTCCTGCGACCCGGAACGATTTTCCGCGAACGGATTCGAAGTGAAATCGGTAGTTTTAACTGTCAAATTCCCGCGAGTTAACCCTTCAAATACCTGACGGATTTTTGTCACACAGGATATGGGACAGGATACGAGTAGATGGAGATTAAAAATTTCCAGTAGCCTTGTTTCATACAAATACGTTTTATTCAATAAATGCAATGCTGTCGAAATCTTTCACAGGCACACGTGAATTGTTCCTAATGTAAACGTTATGTTGACAAATAGATTAATTTATTTTTAGGGAGAATTATATTAAATATATACTTAAGTTTTATGTTAAAAATATCGATCTTAATAAAATAGGATTGTTAGAGGTTAGGATAATCAAGGACAACCTGAAAAAGTCAGGGTAATTAAAAATTAGGAAAGACCGAGAATATATCGGGACAAGTCAGGATTGAAGAATTTATTAACCTAAAATTAAATTACTGTAATACCAATTCTAAGTTTAAACTTTACTGCTTTAAAAATTTTTTTTAATTTTTTAAAAAAGCATTATATCTACATATATTTTTTGTATGATTTTTTATTTTGTCGCGAACAATTTGCAGAAAATTACTAACACACATTGTTAAAAAGAAAAAAACTTTGAATAAAGTCAAGATTGGTAGACATTTTGTAAACCATTCGAATTAAAATTAATGAAAATGATAATTAGAACGTGCAGTGTTTTAGTAAGATGATTAAATCTCAGTAAGAGCAATGTGCAAAACAAAGATAAAATATGCCGTTATTTCCCGTCAAATATTTGTGTTATCTCTTTGCGTATTACCAGTATTATAAATTGTATTATTTATATTTGCAACGTACTGTAATAGCTAAGAGAATACATTTTAAAAAATCTCAGTCGTCAATCAGTTTAAATATATTGATCCTCTAGAATTACTTTATTCAGAATTTCTTTTAGGCTTTAATCAGGGAATTTTTTCAAAAATTTGTGATCGCAAGAGGGAAAATTTTTTTCTATTTCGCTAACAACCCTGAATATTCTTTACAAAATTTTGCTTTTATTTTGCATATAGATAAGGAATATTATTGATATCTACAAGACATTATAGTGAAGGTTAAATCAATTCCATATAATTTTATTATTTTTTTCTTGATACAAATTAATATACGAAAGGGATATTAAAAATAAAATAGATTTGGTTTAATTTCGCTTATAATCCTCTCTTGGCTTATTAAAAGTGATAAGTACACGCAATAATAATTTTTCGTGGTGGAAATTCCGCGCGATGTTTATCGAATGTGTTAATAGCGATTAGTATGGAGCCGACCATATCATGCTGATCCTGTAGAACGGCGAAATACGTGCCGGTCGACCGCTCGCAAGCAAACATCGCGCCATACAGGTAAAACGATCACGCCGCTAATACGTGACTGGCAGGCAGCGTGTAAACGAGATGTCCGACAGTATACACAGACAGTCAATTAAGATTGCAGTTGCCGTAAATCGACGAACCGGGTACCATCCATTTCCGACGAGAGCGTAAACGTGAGGAATACGATGATCGTTCGCGGCACGCCGTTGCCATTTCGTCGGATTCGTTTGAAGCGTCTTCGAGCGAGGAAACGCGATACTCTCCTTCGATTATCGATGCCGATGGCTAGCCGAGCGAAGCTTCTCATCGGAGCGCACTCTTGATCGGTCTCGCAATGGTACATTAAACGCTTTGAAGGGCGCGGCTGAGCAAAAGGGAAAATGAAATACGCCGGTACCTCGAAGGGCGAACGGTCGATTTAATTTCGCTCTGCGCGCTCTGGACAAGACAACAGCGCGGAATCGCATCGTGTATTTTGTGTCTGCGCGCGCACCGAACACATCCGAGTATTTGTTAATTTAATTCAATTTGTTAACTTGACACACGCACGTGCATCGCCGACCGAGTACGATCGTTCTGGATCAAACAACACGCGGACGTGCGTTATTTTCGCGAACGGCGTTTTAGCCGAGAAAGATGCTTTAATCAGTTCAACTGACCGTGTTCGCAGACTGTTGAAAAAAAAAAAAAAAATTTTAGCTACCAAATACATATAATATTGTTCCTATGTACTAAAATAGAAAGAATAATAAATGACACATCTAGGTGGCTTTTTTTTATATTCATAAATTAGCAATCGAGACTGCCATCAAAATATTAGAGAATTTTTATCTTTTAACCGCTTTTATTTTTTTCCACGTTCTCGTTGTTATATTGATATTAACAATTATCCTTTCCATCGCTGATCGAATTGTCCGTCGAAATTTGAAAAAAACACATCGCTCTAGAAATAACAGACGTTATATACATACATATTACGCAAGCTGTATATGATGAGTAGCTTAATGAATAAATAGAAAGGACAATAAACCAAAACGCTTTTACTCTACATCGTGGAAAATGGTTGTAGGAAAATCCAGTTTAGTTACATTCTATAAATTGTGCGAGTGATCTGAGTGTTTAAGCGTAGGTGACAATCACCGCGCGATTGGTGTGTAAAAGGATTTTATTAGCGTTTTACGAGGGCCGTCCCGTTTCAATGCCGCCGGGTTTGATGATTTTTTTCCCCCGCGGTATTAATTAGCGAAAAATTCTCGTAAACGATCAGGGGAAGGAGTGGTCGACACACACGCTGTATTTACCGGATGTGTGCAATTGCGACGCATCGCAATACTGAGCGTTCATACGTGCCACGGTTGAATTCCCATGTCCGGAACGCTCGCAAAAATTTCAATGAATAGAACAGACCGCGCCGCTCCCGTCACCCTAAATATTCGCGCCCCATCGAGAGAGAGGGGTAGGTCTCCCTCTACCCGGTGATATACCCTCACTGGAGATATCCCCGCTAGACTTTATGGCCTTCGCTTAACCCTAACCTATAAGCGAGACCCTAACTGCGACCCAGTATTGGGACAAAGACGAGGGACGATCAGTTAATATTTTTAGCTTTCAGCTAGGCACTACAGGCGATGCTAATGACGAACGAGATTATGGTGATTATCGCTTTTTCGTGGATATTGCGTTTTGAAGCCCCTTCACTGAAAGGGAAAATCCTGGCCGTTGTAGTCTTTAATTAACAGGCATTTTACGATTTTCCGCGACCCGCATGCGCGACCTATTGAATTTGTCCACCCTTTGAATTGTTCGTATTTTTAACGTCGTAAATATTTACGTGATTTACGGTGAATTTAACGAAGTTTATGCTCAGCGTACCGTAATCTCGATGACTCGAGACCGTTTGGAGTTACAACGAGTTTGCTATGCGGGCGTTACGGCAATTGTTTAACGCGAGTTTATGACGCGATCAGTTAAATATCAAACTTTACAACGCGCCAGAGAGGCACACTTAAAATCCGGTGATCTGAATTTACAGCGTATTACAGAACTGAATGCGCGATTAAACAACGATGGAAAGCTCGTGGAAAGCTTTATGAGGATTTCACAATTCGTAAAATATTATTAATTCAACTATATAGAGCGGATGCAGTTGAAAATTTTGATATGAAATATTCTGTAAGCATTAAGTTTAATTTTGGAATAATTTGATCTCACTAAATTAGTTAAGCTATGCGCAATTTGTGAATTTTTGTAATATTTTATATTTCACAGTAACCGGGAAAGTTAAATTTAGAATCTTATTACGTCCAAGTCTGTATGAAAAATTAAGTAGAAATTAATATAAAATAAGATGTCATCTTATTGAATATTTATATTTATCATAATATTTTTATAGTCGGAAGCTTTTTTAAAAATGCTTGACGTTTAACTTGGATACTTCAAACAGTTCAAATGACATATGCACTTCTTACAAATGGCTATTTTATTGTCTCTTCCGTGGATGTTAGACTCGCTATTAGAGTAACACCAACGTTACACAGCTGGGCCCGCATAGTCCCACTTTTCTAGGGGGCAGAGAGAGGGGGGGGGGAGAGTCCCTCCCCCCTCATTAATACTAGTTTCCCTTTGTAATGGGCGTCTCATTCCGCCGCCGGAAACTTGACAATTTATTCCCGTTGTTCGTCGGAGGTGGAGAACGTCGCCGAGCGATATATAATTGGGATTATCAATCGCGCGACTCTCTCGGCAATCGGGTCAGATAGCGCAGGGGCAAAACTGGACGTTAGAAATAATTGCGACATCAGCTGACGCGCTCGCTGTAAATCCCAGACTTTGGCCCGCCATCTGTCACAACGAACTTGGCGCCATACGCCACGGCGGTTTCTTACCGATCTGCAAAGCGGAGGCAGGGCGGCGGCGGCGACGGTGGCGGCGCGGAAAGTTTGGTCTCTCCCCAGCTTCTGTTTTCAGCATACCAAGCTGCCTGCTGCCGGGAAAATATCGCGAGCTTATGTGTCATCAACAAATAATTACACGTTGCCACAACTACCGCTACACCGCCACCACCGTCACCGCCACCGCCACCGCCTCCGTCACCACCACCGTCACCTCCACCGTCGACCGGCATGTCGCCCCGAGGCGAGAAGTTTTTATCTCGCCCAGAAACTTCCGGGTGCATAAAGACGACACGACGGGGACGATGCGATGCGACACGGGAGTCTTTTAAACGTCGACGGAAGAAAATGCGCAATAAGCATATTTCACGCGTGCGCTTCTTCTCGGTCTCAAGGGAGAAAGATCCAGCTCGTTTTCTCGCAAGATAAACCGCGGCGAAATTTTAGTACGCGCTTTGTTCGAGGCTCGGGCGATAATTAATCGCGATCCTCCGTCTCTCTCGCTGAATGCTGAATAGAAGATGAGTAGTTTTAATTACATTTAAATAATTTGAAAAGAATATTTAATGTATGGAAAATTTAATGGATATTAGTATATTTCGAATTATTATTACCATTATACTAAAGAATATACATTTGAAATTTAGAAATATATAATAGAAAATTTTTAATTAATATATATACTAGTATATTGTGTCATTAACAAAGAATTATTAAATTTAAAAAATGTATAACATATATATGTAAATATGTGCACGTTTTGAATATTTGTGTTTATTAAATATTTGTTAGTGGATGCTGGAAGCGAAATATTTGTCAAATCTCATTTAGCGCTCGTAGAGAACCTTTTTGAAGAGAAAAGAGATAAGTGGCGAGAGCCGAGTCGCAATGTCATGCATAGAAAGAATATATATTGCGATCCTCGTGTTTTCGAACCAATTCTCATGCACGGCGCTCAACGCGAAAGAAGCAGCATCTTACTGCGTGCAAACACGTAAATACGTAAGGAAATCATTTCTTATCCAGCGCGTCCGCCCAGATCAAACATTTCTCCACACTGGGAGTTCTCTCTCTCTCTCTCTTCAGTGCTCTCGACCCGAGCTCGCTCTCGGTTATTTACTAAGCGAAAAAGCGGCAGTAAATCGAGCGACTGGTTAGCGCTCGCGCGCTTTATCATGATTTTATCTGGGAATATTGACAAGATAGCCCGTGGAAAAGGAGATATAATTTGGTCCTTTATAGCGCGCTCAAAAGACGCAACCGTTCCCGGAAGTTTCATTATAACCAGCTCTAATAATAAAGCATTTTTCTATCGTTTCTATTTCGGCTTCGTCTCTCGAATCCCTCTTTCACTGCTCGTCGTCTTTCGCCATACTTTCATCATGGCGCAAATTGAGCGACGTTGTTGAGATCCATCCGGCAGGAGGGGGAGGAGAGATTCTTACGGGCGAACGACAGAAAGTAAGTGGAGCATTCCATGCCAAATCGATCAGCCGGTCCGATCAAAGCCGGGAGCGGGGCTCCGAATGTAATTCGAGCGCGCGCGCTGCCGAGATTGCTGGGGAAAAATCTAATTTGAAACTTAAATGGGGGGAATTTGTATCCCCGTTGCTCTCTTACGATGATTCTTCGCGCGTAGGAAATGAAACTCAGCCCGGGCTCTCTCGTGCACCGAGCGCGGTGCGTTTATGTCTCGATTCGATTCTGATATTCCTCGTATACTCCTCGAATATCTCTCGCTTCTCGGTGCTATACTTTGGCAGATCCTCCGCAGCATCATGCAAAATCTTAATATCGCCGAGAAAAGGAGAGAATTTTTATGAAAGAAGCGTTATATTATTTTCTCGAGTTTATGTCGAACTTTCTTACGCAATAGTAAAACAAATCGAAAAGTAGAGAGAAATAATAAGGAAGATGGGAAAAGGAAATTTACCGTTGAAAGCATACATTAGAAAAATTATATCGGCATCCAACAGACAATTCTGCCTTTATTAATTGTTTCTACACTGAGAGAAAAATGTTTCGTATTTCTAACTATAATTATATATTACTATAATTATAATAATTACTGCTGTAATAACAATAACTATGTGTATAGTTCTAGCAACAAGTGTACATAATTGTAACTATAACTGCAAAATTATAGTCACTCGAATCATTTTTATGATAATTTCAACTCTATTTTTTGTTTATAATAACTATAATTATAGGTTGTCATTTTAGGTTGTCAATTATATACATTTGGTGTTAGAACTATATACATAGTTACTGTTATTATTATAGTAGTAATAATCATAATTATAGCAATTTACAATTATAGTTACAAATACCAAACATTTTTCTCTCAGTGTATGTTTTCACAAGTTTTCTGGAACATATTTATACATGCGTGTTTTAAACGAATTAGATTCGACAGACATAAAGTTTTATTTGACCTATATTTGCGAATGGCATTCTTTGCTTATCGCATGAGCTTTGTTACTATTAAATTACTGAATGTATCTATTACGATGCCAATTATGTCGAGATCGAATTAATTATGATACGATAGATTCATCAACATACGATAATAGTAATAATGACAAATATGGGATGTCGTTCTCGGTAAGTGATCGTTCGGAGTTTGCAGTAATGGCGCCGTTGTGTGATGTTATCACCGGTAAACATTATCAGATGAACGGAGCGTCGATATGTAATTTACAGTAATTTGCAGAGTCGACTTAAACTGCCTGTCTGTGTATAACAATTACTTCGACGTAAGAAGCGAAAAATGTTATAAATAATTTTAATATTCGTAATATAAATCAAAATTTAATATTTATATTAATATCTTGCTGTAAAACGTATTTTGTACTTATTAAACATTTTCCACAATAAAATTACTAGACAGATTTAATTCAAGGTTTGTAAGTTACTAGAGCACAATAATAACAAGATCAGGAATTAATGGAAACGACAGATGGTCCGCTCGTCTATCCATAATAACGAACGCATTAATACACACGAATGTAACAATAATCGCGCGCGATAGGAGTCTCGCCGGCTGTTCTTGTCGGGCTACGTTACGAGCTTAGCGGCTGGAACATTAACGTTACTAATGCGCGAATCGTTTTGTTGACTTTGAGGCTGGTTGGCCCGAAAGTTTTGGGGCCGAGGGGACGCGAATTAATGCTGGTTATCCCGCGGCGGCGCACACACGTCGTGTGCGGTATGGTTTTGTGCCAAATAGAGAAGGAAGGATAGAGGGACAGAGAGTGAGAGAGAGAGAGAGAGAGAAGCGAATGTCTGAGTTAGCGTTAGAGAGCCATGGATTATCGCTGAGCTCGCGCGGGACTCGCGAACATCGTCGAATACGCCGAAGTTCGTTCGTTTGTGGGCCAACGACGTTAAGCTCGCTCTCCGCTAGCTAGCAACGTTAGTCCTCCGGTGCACTTTGGAGAACTCGAAATGATCCTGGCGCGTCGCGTATAATTTCCTTAACCGCGTAATTTCCACGATGTCAACCTCGTTTCACCAAGTTTTCGTTTCACCCATACGTGATCCGCCTTTATCTCAGCCTGCTACTTCTTCAGAATTTTTAATGAGACGGTCGATCAAGATACTTGATATATTTTTCTAAGGTTTCAACCTCTCTCATAAATTCCATGTCTGTTATTCCGACTCGGAATTCTGTGAAATTAAGATTCGTATTCTCCATCTGTGTATACACGAATGATTGATACGATTTCATAAACGTTCTTCGATTACGTAAAGCGGTACACAAAATATATATATATATATATATTGATTGCTGCAAGAGGAACTCGGCCTCGATCGCGAAACTTGTTGCTTCGAAAACCGAACCGCGCGACAAACGGTTCGCGTGGAAAAGGTTTTGCCTCGAGCGGCGGTCCTTGCAGCATCGCGGACTGCATTGTCAGGCGGTGCAACGACGTCGTAAAGACATACTTGTCGCCGTAAATACGCGGCTATAGCGCGACAGCTTACGGCGGCAGGTATTGTTCGGCGTGTCAGATTGTTGACTTAGTTTCTTACCTGCGGGTTTCGCGACAACGCGGGTTTTGATCCGGGGCTTCCGCTCGCCATTTTGACGAAGAAAGCCGCGATATTGCGTCTTCTAAAAGACATTATCGTGACTAAAAAAAAATTTCAATATTCCAAGTTAGGTTCCTTGAAGCTATTAGACTTTCCCTTTATAGAATTTTATCACATAATACAAATTAATAACGTATGCAGAAAAATAATACATATGAATTAAAGATTATATGTATTTTTCAACGTCTCTCTCTACTTCTAATTTCTACGTCTCTTCTTTCTTTCTACACGACAAGAATTTTTCTATCAATATTTTAATTGTAATTGGCAAGGAAATAAAATAAAAATTCCACGTAGCCGTACAAAGTGCACTTGTACAATATTGTAAAGACATTCATGCGTATATATCGCTCGGAATTCGGCAATTAAATCTTTGATCGTCGACGCCGATGAACAGCAAAACACAGAATGCTGCTGTCAACGGTCTTTCGGTGATATTATTAATCGAGTTTATCCGCGAGCGAAGCTCCATTGTCTTTTGATTGCGCCATCGGTAAAATATCTAATTGTTTCGGCTGCATCCAGCGCGCGCGGACCGCGCCATTAGCGCATCGTTAATACTGAATTGCAACAACCACGAAACGCTTTGTGCTCTAAAGCGTGGCGCGTTCGGATAAAGAGCAACCGAGAAATATATCCCGAGTTTGCAGGGCAGTTACATTAACGGCAGAAAATACCAGGGCTATTACGTCCGCGCGATCGCGCCGGTGAATTCGGAACATACGTTTTCGAACTTTAATCGGGATCGATGAACTCACTCGACTCGTCGCATGCCACGCGGTCTCCGCTTCGCGGCGCGGCGCGACGCGACGCGATGCGATCGCGGGCGTGTATCGAAAATAAATTTGCGCGTAATGCAGCGCGCGACATAATTACGATTGCACGCAGTTATGCCGCGGGGCAACCAATTACAAAACGTTGTTTTTCGACTATTGTTCCACGTTAACTGCCACCAATTATTCGACTCTGCTGCAGCACGCACGCCGATAAACTACCTGTGTCCAAGCGTATTACGCGAAATAGACATGTGGTTATAGAGAAATCGATAGCCGATTATCCCTTGCAAAATTCCGTTCGAGTTAGCGTGGCCGCTTTCGTTTGGTTGTCATTACGGGTTACTGTGAAATGTTATACCGCGCATGTACGAGTATGTATGTATCTCGGCGCATTTCCAGAGAGAGAATCCAAGACTCCCGGGGGATATAGGCTGTGTCTCTTTCTTCTTCCGTGACCACGTCCAATTTAATTACGCGTGAAGTTCCTCCCGCGTGTTCGTAAAAACGTGTCTGGAATTGAATTAACTTTTGTTTGTCGAGAGCATCGTGTAATCTCTCTTAGATTACTTTATGACTAAAAGCTGCGCATTCGTGACGCACGAAGGTGCCGCGCCTAGCGCGCGACAACGTCAAAAGAGAGAAAGAGAGAGAGAGAGAGAGAGAGATAAAAACA
This sequence comes from Trachymyrmex cornetzi, assembly GCF_001594075.2. Classification (NCBI taxonomy): domain Eukaryota; kingdom Metazoa; phylum Arthropoda; class Insecta; order Hymenoptera; family Formicidae; genus Trachymyrmex; species Trachymyrmex cornetzi. The sequence continues at coordinate 366,788 of NW_017298173.1, forward strand.
AAGAGAGAAAGAGGAGGGGGGGGGGGGGGGGGGTCGACGACCGTTCTCGATACTGGAAAAAGAACGTTCGCTTTGTCGGTTGCTTCCGCGCAGGAAATACGCAGACACGTTTCATTACGGGGTTCCACATCCCGCGGTTTTCCGGAAATATATGACGGTGCCCGAGAGACACCCGGAGAGGCATCGGATTTTCAACATCGACTTAATCCGATTGCGATCTCTTGGCTTACTCCCACGATCCTGACCTACTTCATTTGCTGCGAGTGTTTTCGGAACGTGGGTTATATTTCTTCAAGACTTCTGATACACGGGCGCCCTTCAAAGTAATCTCAAATATCTACGCGCATAGCTAGAAAGAATCGTGATTAAACGCGTCGCTTTCGTCACGCCCGCGTTCCAATACGAGACTCGATTAAACGTTAAAACGATTGACAACACTGTCGAAAATGCCGTTCACGAACGAGGACGGCTCTCGTCTCGATATTGATATCGCTTTTGATATTGATCGAAGGATTCTACATCCGCGTTCCATCCTCACGCCAGCATATCGCGATATGTGCCGCGACGTTTTATTAAAAATTGACGATTTCCATTGCGTCGATTTCGTTATATATAGATACGTTACATGTAGATTTCGTTACATGGAGAATGATTTTTGGGCAGACTATGACACAAAACATCTGATGAAAACTGCTGTGCTTTGTGTAATTTAAGATAAGATTTTGGGTAAACAAGGAACGATTCGTCACTGATGAGCTATTGCTACAATATATAGAACATTAATATTTTTACACAAGACGAATATTTCAGGACATTCAATAATTTATTCGTACAAACTCATGAAAAGCTTTATATATTTCTATATGTATTTTAATCATCTCGTCATTTTTCATATTTTCCATGTTTGTATGAAAATTCTATTTAATTTGTAGTCATGTGCGCCTCATTACAATGGAAAATGAAAAAAAATTGTTATTTATATGAATCAGCAAGTTTTTGCAAAAAGTTTCTGTATTTTCAAATTTTGTGTTTTATGTTCTTTTCCTCGAATTATACACATATTTCTAATGCGTAGATCACTCATTCGGATTACAGGTATATTTCTCTTGGCTTTCATATAGAAAGAATTTGCTAAAGTATTTAAAAAAGACTAAAAAAATTTAACTACAGATACATAGATCTGAAAATTTTATTGAACCGTTAAAATAATTATGGAGAACGCTTAGGCGTTGATGATAACACTATACTGCGAAAAATTTTAACATTCCAGTAACAAGCTTGAATATTTTACATAATTATTTTGGTGGGCCAAAATTATTTTCAACTCTATATGCGTAGATAAATTTTTAGATACTTCAACAAAACCGTTCTTTCCATCTATATTTCACCAGGAAGCTACCAACAACGGAAGTAGATCCAAGACCGGATGACAGGAGTTTGGTTGGTCTAGTCAGTTAGTCTGCTGTATAGTACTCACGGTAGAGTAAGTTCATCATTAGCGGTGCGGCTTCGAGGTTGACTTAGTCCGATACTCGATAACGCTGTTGGACGGGTGGCCCGAGAGTGCGAACTTTCCGAGAGAGAACCGGCGGGACTTAAATGAACATTTTTTCATGCGGTGTGGCGGCCGAAAGTGGGAATTTATCGATCTCGCGTTGCATTTTCCCGTCGCTATGCAGCTGTTGCATTAACGACCGTACAGTTGTGCGCGAATGTTCATACATGTGTACGTGTATATAAGTATGTACGGCGGGTGCCACAAACACGACAATTTTATCGCGCCTCGACGATAGAATCAGACGACCGTTCGTTCTTTAAAACGCGCTCGAGCGCATTCCAAGGAAATGATGATGCATCGTTTCTAGATGGGCGGTATGAATTATTTCACGCTTAGGCGAAACGAGGTCGTCATCTTCGGCAGTGCTTTCTTCTACTCGTCGATGAGAACCATGTGGAATGATCATTTTCCTTATCGTTTATAAGAAAACTATTTATTTGTAGATATCGCTGATACTGTGCGATATCTACAAATAAGGCGTTATCGTGGAAGAGAAGAAAGATTTGTTTGGGGAGTTTTTTTTTTTTTTATAGAATCTTGTATTTTATGACAGAAATTAAAATGGATTTTTGTCATTTCTATGATCATATTTCAATACAAGCACGAGTACGTAGATATTCAGTTCAGCATAGTTCACAAAAAGATTTGAGAGTTACGGCTCAATAAATATTGCCCTTCCGAACAATAATATATTCCAACTCGCTTTACTCTCTTTCAAGGGAAACATTCCATTTTTTCCGCACAGTGATTTAAATCCACACAGGAGATAAATATTAATATTTTAAAAAATCAATTTGCCCTTTTTCAAAGGCATATAAAGGATCCATCGCTATGCTGTTTACCTCATACGCCACCGATAGATATCAAACGATCGTTTGTACTGTAAAGCCGCTTCCTGCATTTGAACGCATTCCAAGAACGAAGATGCATCGGTTCTAGAAGAGCGATATAAATTATTTCGTACTCATATATACGAATCGGGTCATGCGCGCGATGTTTTCCTGCTTGTCGACGAAATATTGCTGTGTTCTTTCGCAATACATTGGTAAATAAATTGAAGATTTATTTAGGTTCCCTCCATGTGTGGACGTAGACGCCATTAGCGAATTTGACAATCTAGATGGTATTCCAGTGATATTAATAAGAGAAAATAATATGTAACATCATAATTATTATTATAATTAAAATCATAATAATAATATTGACGGCGATAATAAAACGCGAAATATAAGTAATAACTAAAATAATAATTCCAGTTTCTAATTTATGAGCGACGAGTTTCCATTAGCGACATGCAGTTGAGCAACGCAGACTCGTGGATTTTATACACTGCGTCGCAGGATATCCACTTGATTGCGCTTTTATATGCGCAACTGCATAAATGAGTTACGCGAGTAACCGGCTTGCCAGGCGGTTTAAGTGGCAGACGAGATGATGGATGAGCGTTTTATCGGAAACGATTCTGGATTCGCGTTGTTTCATTGGTTTTCTCCTCTATCGATGCTCTAAGAGAAATGACGTAGAGTGCCCTGATGGATCTATCCGCGTTATCGCGATGAACTTCGTCTTATTGCAGTTCACGTCGATTAGATGAAAAATAGACTGTTCTCTATTTTTCAACTAATTTATGCGAACTCGGGTAAGACGACATTGATTATGACAAATTAATTTCCGCTATTGCATCAAAATGTTGCACCTAAAAATTGTTACAGCGTCACACGATTCGCCAAGTTGTCGATCCGCATATAAAGTTGCATAATTGTTTATTTTTCCTATTTTACGAGATACGTGTTCAGAAAACATCTCTCTCTCTCTCCCTCTCCTTCTTCTCTTTTTGTCGATACAGTTGCGATCAAGGTAAATTTTGATATTGATTTTTCTATTATTTGACTATTTATTGTTGCACCACAATTCAAACGGATATTACTAGTGAACTGAATTTACGCCTACAAAAAGCTCTGAATACTTGTATTCGTTTTATATTTGGAGCTAAATTGGATGAACACATAACTCCCTATCTCAGCAAGCCGGATTGGCTTAGAATTGGATTCAATATTTTGTGGAACGTATAACCTAACCTATTCTATTTTACGGAATATGAAGCCTCGGGATAGTTTTTTCAATTTTTAACGTAAGCATGATAACTGTGCGAGATACCGAGGTTCTAAGAAAACCTTAAACTTACCTATTGTCGCACTAAACTATTCACACAGTCGGTTGCTTTTCGGCAAAATGAAATATTCCTGTCCTTAAATATCCACAATACTGCGTGTATCAATAATTTTAAATGCAAATTTTATATTTTTTGTTTTGTAATCACCCCTCATTTGATTGAATCTATCGTGATATTCTCATACTTGTTTAGTATTTTCTATATGTACACTATTTTATTTACGTACGTATCATTTATGCACACGTGTACATTTACGTGAACTTTTACATGTATATTTTTTATTTTTTAAATATTTTTTAATTATCCTTTTATATTGATGTATTTATTCTTTGATATGCTTGCCAGTATAAATGTTTCTAGTGCTTGGAAAGATGTTATCCTGGAACGCGCAATAAATAAAACTATTTATCTTCCCTTTCTCTCCCCCCTCTCTCTCTCTCTCTCTCTCTCTCTCTCTCTCTCTCTCTTTCTTTCTGTCGTATATCTTTTCGACTCAAGTGACACTGTCTAGTATAATGTTTCATACTTGACATTACACCCAATGAGTAACGTAATCTGCCGGTTCTACGAGGGTCAACAGATAAAAGAGAGAGAGACTAGATCCGCGTAAAAAAGAGAAATGGGAGAGAGGGGGCGTTGCCGGAAACGACGAGGAAAAAAGTCGCGACAGCCGAGAGTCCGAGACGGATGTCAAAATGGTTCCGGTATGCTGGAAAAGAGAAAAAAGTATTTTGCCTACAAGGGTCAGAGAGGAGAGGAGAGGAGACGCAGCGAGACGCAGGTCCTCCTCTGAAAGGTCGGGGTTGCGTGTAAACGAAGAACCATTAATCAAAATCCGCTCCCGTGTCGTTCGGTATCGTTGAAATCGGAACAAACGGATCGCTCGTCCCCTTCTCCTCTCCTTCCTACTCCTCTCTCCATCGCGAGTGCACGAATTCCCATATTAAATGCGGATATATCACGTCACGAGCAGAGTCGAATGCGCGATACGTACCGTTCGCCCGCCAAGGGTGGAGAATCCACGGGTATCGTGAGAGCTCGCGTCGGGCAATCGTTCACGCTCGTTCATGCAAATTTCCGCGAAAGCAACGCGAGCGACGAATGGCCGGGCACGTTTCAGGCGGGATAAAATTGGCTCAGAAGATTCCTGGACCCGGACGACCCGGACCGTCGGCGTCGCCCCAACGTACGTTCAAACATGACCATTCCGTTCTCGATCTGAGATAATACTGCGTGCAATCTTCATATATGTAGCAGAAACAAAACTCTAAATCACAGGAACGTTCATCGTAAAATGTGAGTGTTACGAGTATGAATCCTGGAGCTCGAACTTATTCGACTCTAAATATGGTCATTCTTTTTGTATCCTGATATTAACAATGGAAGTAAGATTTGTATGTATAATATTTAATGTAAAAATAAAAATAAGCCTTTCCCAATAACTTTGACATATGTTGTGACCTTGAAGTTTTAACCGTCGATCGTTATTCGTCAAAAAATTATTAACTGTTAATGTTTTACAAATGTGTTTAATTTTTTCAATGTTACCCCCTGTTAGGAGCGTAACAATTTTTCATATGAATGGACCTCGCTCGCAAAGTCATTGGAGGAGGCTCCCTTTATCTTTATTTTTACCTTTTAAACAAGTTTATATTTTTAAGCCAATTTTTCAACTTTAGAATCAGATGATGAATAGTTAATCGATAATACATCCAAGAGGAGAATACACATATTCTGAAGGAAAAAATTAAGCTTACAATTTTTAGTTATTTAATACGAAATACAACATTTTCAAATTAATAACACACATATTGCAATACTAATTGTTATAAATGGCGGAAAATCCTTGAAATAAATCAAAGAATTTTTGTATGAAAATAGTTTTTAAAGATTTTACGCTGTATAATATTTTCTAGTACAATCCAATAATTATTCAGAACATTATCGCATAAATCGTAATTATACACAATCATCTTTTTGCCTTTCAGAGTAAATACGTGAAGTTAATTATATCCAATTTCACTATTATGAGTAACAACGTTGATAGGCTTGCTACTATTGAACTGCAGGATGCTGTTTTTAATTAAATCTTATTCACAGAAAATGCCGTTAATTCTATTTAAGTTTTAAATCATAGCTCGTCCGGCGGAGAGCACGAGATAATAAGTGCCTGCTAATACTCCTCGCATACTCGCGTATTTCTCTCCGGCCTTTCCGCAATACAAACGACTTCCTTACTCCTGAATAACGTCGTGCGAATGCTAAATTAACCTCGGAATAAGTAAAAAAATTCTGTGCAACACGCGACGCGATATTTCACGTACGGTCGTTTCCTCTCCTTCTTTTCGTAGCTCCCTCGTTTTCTCTCACCCGTTTCCTTCGCGCTCTCCTAAGTTATACCGTCCTCTGAACGTTGCAGTATTAATTATCGCTTGTAGCATGTAACATCCATTTATTACATACCTATGTGCTTATATACCTGCTGTATATATTACCAAGCTATTTCGATAAAAATACAAACGATAGCAATCGAAAATTATTCCACAAGATGCAGACCGATTAAGATAAGGCGGTAACGCACGCGAATTTGTGGGGAAAGCGGGGGGGCGTCTAGAAATCAATCGGTACAGAAGCACTGAACTTGCGGCGATATATACTACACACGTACGTGTAGTAGTCGCGGTCTTGCATCTGTCGATTAACGGAGTCGTTGTTCATCACGCGATCGCGAGTCAGCAAATTAATCGCGGGCACGCCAAGGTATGTACTTTTTGCCGCGAAGAAAAGGAAAGGAGGAAAGAGAGAAGTAGCGGCGCGCGAGAGAAAGAGCCGCAAGGTCGGTTTTCTGTAATTGCCAGCAAAATAGTTTCCTCATTCTTCTCTACCCGTTTCTCGGGCCGTCTCGGAAAATCGAGTTACATCGCAGCGACCGATCGAAGCCCGACGATTGTGTGCGCGGGCGTGTGCACGGCCTTGCCTTACCTGGCCGCTTAACACGCCCAATGAAATTCCGATGACGTAATTGCCGCGCTAATTAGATAATTGTGTATTCGACTTTGCGATCGCTCGACGGTGAATTCGTAACGAAATAACGGGGCAATAAAAGCACCGGCGTGTACAACCTGCATTTTCGCCCTTCTTTTTCCGTCCTGCGATCCCCTTCGAACAATCCGCTTTTTATATCGTTTCCAACGAAAGGTGCTTTCATTAACTTGAACGGAGACGAACGGAGATGCGACAAGAGAAAATTACAGACGAGAGAGTGGAGTGCGTTTTTCTCGCTCTTTTAAAGTTTTATTTAGTCTGTAAATTTGAGAAAAGTTTATATGTATGACGGATCTTTCTTTTTATCGCTCCTTTTTAACAGTCCTTTCTTCTGATTTATTTTTTGATATACTATTGTTTATTTACTATTTTTTTTCGAAGAAATCGTGACCAAGTATTTTTATCCAGTTGTTCGTGCAAGTGGTGGACACTTGTAATTGTGTTTATTCTACGATCGATACATTATGTACACCTGACTTAATATTAATTTAAATTCTACTTCTTAAAGCACTTAATTATGAAAAGTAGAATTGCAATAAAGAATGTCGCGCGTTTTATTAAATTTTTATTAGAAAAAGATTCGAAAGCTAGTTATTTTAAGGATAATAGATAAGAATATAGCAATCGTCACGATCGAGATATATAGACTGCTCTGTTTTATAAAATGGCAAGGCGACATACCGTAACGCCAGATCGAAATCAAATTACGTAGAAATTTTCACGAGCGATATTGAAATTGTACGCTTTACGATTTATACGGGAAAATATAAGAGAATACAAAAAAAATATAAGGATACCGATAAGAATGAAAAAGACTAAATGGCAAATTTGAAATCATGCTGGAATCAATGCCGTTTTAAATCGCGATCGTTGGTCTATTGAGCTATCGTTAATCGGGTCGACAAGCGCTGTAAGTCGACATAAATGCAAAAAGATAATTATCCCTTTTCCTTTGCGAAGTACATTAGTGCTGACAGCTACCAGTAATTTCGAATAATGATTAACTGCGCTGTTTGCGTAAATTGTAAAGCAACAATAATGTTTAGAGCAATACTTATAGATTGTTTACAATGCATTCTTTTGTGTCATAATATAATACATAATAGGTATAATATGAGATAATATTATATAATACGATATAATCTAATACAATAATATAATACATAATATAGTATATATACTATATATAAACATGATAGATCATTTGTGATAAAATACAATACAAATACGATACATTATCTGACATTACAAATAATATGATCGCTATTATGGCAGTTAATAGTTTCCTGAAATCGTTCATAGTAAAGAAATTTCAACAGTATCTATGAAAAAAAGGCTCTCACAGCTGAAGCCTCATCGTGTTGTAATGACGCGCTGCTGAATTTTCGAAAATAGATTCTGCGATGGGCGTGTTGTGAGGACGCGCCCAGCTGCGCACGATCCAAAGAATTCGTCGGTCAATATCTTGCAGCTGCACGTTTTTGAGCGCCGGGTGTGCGTGTGTGGGTTTGGTGACCGTAGAAAATGCGGAAAGATCAAATTTATCTCCTTCATCTCGCGTGAAGCTGCCACTATTAAGTAAGATGACTTTTGGAAGAGACTTATTTCGTAGAAAAAAAAAATAGTAATGACGGTCGAATACGATAGGAAAAAAAAAAAACAGCGCGGAAAATTGTTGCGGTGCCAACAAAGAAAAGCATGTGTAATCCGGAGCATTAATGCCGTTTGGTATGTCATTAATAAACAACGCACATTTATAAAGAGACTTTACTACTCGTGAATCGCCAATTCCCAGCCATTCTTTTGTAGAATGAAGTAGTTGAGCACTATAATATATTAATGCGTCAGCGAAAAGATAAGGTTTTTAAATATTACAGAGGAATTTCGGTCACTGAGCGCGCGTGCTAGACGGCTTTAATGCTCCCGCGTGTACAATGTTAATAAATAAAACAATCGTGCAGGACTGCGCGACAATACATAAGTTATGTGTGTTCAAAGTAGAGTACGAGATTAAAGAGGCAAGACGGCTCGAGGAAGTGGGACAGCGCCGAGAGAGGAAATGTAGTATAAGATCTCAACGAGGAACGGAATTCGAGAACTCGGATCGACTCAATCGGTGTATATCGAATACGAATAATATGAGAAAGTATCGGCTTCTTCAGTAGTACTTCGATAAAGTCGATCGTATCCCACGATCGTTATCGTCATGTTCGAGGAAGAAGGTCTTCTGCGAAAGTATTCGATCCCGCGATTTCATTTCGGTCTCGCGCCGTACTTTCGATACGTCTCGGTACGTCCGTAGAAGTGTTATTATAAGAGCCACCTCGTTCTTCTCCAATCAATTTCACATCGCGAGTCGAAGCATCGTATCGCAGAGAGGAAGATAGAATGTGTGTATGTGTGTGTGTGTGTGTTTGTTTTTGTATGTGTATGTGTGTGTGTCCCACCGATCTGTCGCGAAAATGGAAAGCCGCAAAAAAACGCGTGTGCTCCAGGTGCGTTTCCGCGGCGCTAAGGATCTCATCTTCTTTTTCCTGCACGCGTCTTATGTTGTTTTAGCTGCGGGAACAGGTCTAAGCGAATCCGCATCCTCCTATATCGATATCACGAACGGTGCATCACCGAGATAATGCACGTCTCTGTTTTCGTTCTAAATTATTTTTAAATATTGTATAAAAGTACTTTTTCCAATTTTATCGAACTCACAACCATATATTGTTCACGCTCGCAATATTATGTTGCTTGTTTAAATTACTAAAATGTTCTTAAATTAAAATCGTTTTATGTCTCCTGTCACGTAATTACCATCAAATGTAGTGTGCAACGTGTCACGTGCATTAAAATGCATTAAAACGTAACGCATAATCTGTAGATTAACTCACCTCGTTCTAAAATGACTTTACAAAAATTCAAAAAATTCTGGTGACCGCGCTATTTATATAAAGTTAATGTATGATAAGATTAATGTACGTTTATGAATATCGCTGTGTCATTATATTTAGTAATACATAATTTATGTTCGTTGTTACGCATATTTCTACCGTGATCACGTAATTATGCTGGGAATGAGAGAGCTAAAGTATGAAAAGAGAATCGCAGTTGCTGTTGCCAGCAACAATGTTAATGCCTTTTTAACGTGCACCACAAGAAGCAGGCTCGTTTGCGCTCAGCTCATAATAGTACCGCTAATCTATTCTCTCTATTTTCCACCCTTGCGGTGACTCGAACCATCCCTGTGTCTCCACTCGCTTCGCGTTCGGGGGTGCTTCTCTTTCTCTCTCTCTCTCTCTCTCTTTCTCTCTGGCGTGCTATACAGTTTATTGGGGGGGTGAAAAAAGCGTGAAGTTTCTCGACACACGATCGGACGCAAACGCACGCACGCACGCATGCACGACGAACCGAGGGGACACGACGTCGAAATAAAACGGACACGGAAGAGGACGGCTTTGGTAGACAAGGGCGTCGTCGCTTTTATGCTCCATCCAGCCATTCGTATCTGTTGAGGTATAAACAGAAATATGCATGCGCCTTCTATTTCGCGAGCGTACCGCTATCATCGTCGCTGAGTGTCGGGCATTAACGTCAAATGCGCCAAATGCGTGCAGTTCGATGATGGTTTGCGGAAGCGGCGGGAAAGGGGATGGAGTTGTTGCTTATATTGGGGTAACGTGATAGTCTGCGGTCGTACCCACATACGCTTGATCGCTGCATACTATCAAGACAAAGGTATACAAACGCGTGGAATGTTCATCGGATATATTTGAATGAAAAAATCACGAAAAAAGCTCGCAAAAGAACACTAAAAAATATGAGTGTGGATTTAACATCATGAGTGTTAAATACAACTCATACCCTGTGCGAGGGTTCGTATAAACACCAACATGATGTGTATTTATACCATCATGGTTTCAAATCCACGCACCGAAAAAAGAATCTGGTAACAGCTATCAAATGTTGAGTATTTGATTGAATAATTTTAATCAAATATTCGGTTAATATAACTAAAAATAATTGTACTTTTCCAGATATGCAATAAATATTATCGAACGTAATAATGTAACTGTTTGATAATAATTATTAAGCATTTAAAAAAATAAAATTCTTTTTCGCGTTATATTAACGGAATATTTAATTGAAATTATTTCACTTGATATTTGGTAGCTGTTACTTTAACTTTTTTCTCAATGTAGTGTTAAATTCACTGCATATACGTTGGTATATTTTTTAGAGTGGACATTTTTTACATTGTGACGTTTTGCAGAACCGGGCAAAATCATTTCCGATACAAGACAAATTTCAGATTACGAAAAATACTTTGTATTTTTTAAATAAATACACAACGAAACCACGAAAGAAATAACACATCCGCGCGATCCATTATTCTAGACTGTTTTCATATTGCGTTTCTCGCTTGCAAACGAAGTCTCATCTCGTATGAGATATCGCAATGCGTTGTTCCGTGTGGACGAGAGATTGTCGAGCCGGTTCTCCGACGTTTTCTGCGTTATTTGATTTAGTCTCGCGAGAGTCTCTAGATACTCTCGTTTGCGAAACGAAATGAGAAAGTTAGGAGACGAAGCGTGGTCCTCCACTTTGGTAAAGCTTTTCAGGTACCAGAACGTTATAGTTCGGCAGATGCAAACTCACAAAACGAATCCGAGATAGATAGATTAGATAGAAACATGTAATTGTGTAATGGAAAATTGTGCCATGCATACACGTTGTTTCCCGTACACGTACGAAAAGTTCAAATTCTCGTAATAAAAAAAATTTGTTATTCCAGTTTATAATTTTGCAGTCTACAATTAATATACGCGAGAGTAACAGCTTATCTCATATATTCAATTATATGAACAATTATAATTATAAAAAAATGTTATTACCTACTAACTATATATTACTTTTTTATTACTTTTGCTTATTATATTATAAAATTTCTTTTTATTCTAGAAGAGTAAATTTCTAACATTAATTACAAGGATTAAAACAAGCTTCCTAATACATGTAATCTCTATTTACATGGAATTGGAAAGACACGCGATTTGAGTTTGGTAACGTAATGCGTGCATGCGTGTGTTACACGCGCTCTTATGTGGCACGACATAATGTCCGGTTACAATGTTCTATAGTGGAAAGTGTAAGGTGATAATAACGCACTTTAGCGCACGATCAATTGGATTAGTCCGCATATACGGTTGACTATTATTACAGGCCTGCTCGTACCTCGAAACGCTGTCACGCTTCGTTTTATGGAATGGCATTCGCTATGGCGCGTGTGCACACGCACGCCGTTCCTCTCCTGTCGATTTTATTCTCCGCCTCTGGGCGCGCATCCAAAGTGACATAATGCGGATCAAAAGGGAAGACAATGCAAGGACGATCCATTCATTATTTAGCCGGCGGTAAATTTTAAAGATAACCGAGCTTTGTTAACCAAAATCCATTCAGGATATCGTATGTGTTAGAGGAGATTTATTATTATTTCGCTTTAATATTTGATACGAAATTTTCTATCTTTTTTACTATCTATTTTTTTATCTATTATATTTATATATGTATTTGTACATATGTTACATAATTTTTTTGATTGAGTTTTTTGATATAAGTATAATAATAAAACAATAATAACAGAGAGAAAACTTTCATGTTCTCTTATTTTTTAAAGTAAATTATTTGTTTCTTAACATTTTTCGAATTTCCGTTCTCGTATTTGAGCATTTCTATTGGTAACTATACATATAATTTCATTGAATATCGTTGGCAAAATTTTGAAATTGGATAGAAGAAGAATACGTATTATAGAAGGTGCTGAGAATTCAGTTGTGAGACCGACAAAGAGATAGAGAAACAACTCTCTACTGTATATTATTCATCGATCGGCTCTCGACACGCAACGATACAACTGCGCCCGGCCGCGAAAATCGCGAGTGTCCCTAGACAATCGGATCCTTCCGCGCGGTAACGAAAAAATGCAATTCAATTACGGGCCAGCAGGGACAGAGAGAGAGAGAGAGAGAGAGTCCGCGACGCGGATCGCTGATGCAGCAATTAGCGCGAGTAAACGCTCGGCGGAGCAACTCGCATTTCCTATCCATCGCGGCAACAATTCCGCCGAGAAAACGACCGATAATTAGACGATTTATCACTCGGGCCCGAGCTTGCGCCGGCCGCGCCCGCGCTGGCCGGGTGGCCGACCCATCTGCACGATGAAAAAGAATCGCGACAACGAGCATACACCGTACTTGGACGCTAATAAAAGAACATTTGTCAAAGCAAACCGCCTATGCAAAGTACGTGGAAATAAATTGTTTTTGCGCGTAAATGATAAAATGGAAAATTGTAAAGAATTATATAATATTTCAAACTTAGGGGGATTCTAAAGTCCGTTTTACTAATTAAACGCAATCATTTTCGTAAAGAATTTTCATACGTGTTACTTTTACAGATTTGGAAATTCTTTTCCAGAATTAAAATATATTAATACTAATCTGGTGATTGAGCTTATGCCAAGGACGAAATATTTTTTTGAAATTGATATTTTTGATCATTTCTTATTAGTCTTAAATGCCGTCTAGAATTGTCAAATTGTAACAACATTTGCTTGATGTAAAAGAACATTTGTCAAAGCAACCTGCCTATGCAAAGTACGTGGAAATAAATTGTTTTTGCGCGTAAATGATAAAAATGGAAAATTGCAAAGAATTATATAATATTTCAAACCTAAGGGGATTCTAAAGTCCGTTTTACTGGTTAAACACAATCATTTTCGTAAAAAATTTTCATATGTGTTACTCTTACAGATTTGGAAATCTTTTTTCAGAATTAAAATATATTAATACCAGTCTGGTGGTTAAGCTTATGCCAAGAACGAAACATTTTTTTTAATTAAGATTTTTTATTATTTTTCTTATTAGTTTTAAATTCCGTCTAGAGCTGTTGAGCTGGAATAACATTTACTCGATGTAAAAGCTCTGTAATCTGTACTTACGAAATTGGAAGTTTCCAGACTTACTAGTAATTTACTGATTGTACGAAGAAACAATGTAGAGTTTTTAGAATTAGACTTAGACATCTAATTCCATACGAAAACTGTTTACAAAAATTTTGACATATGTATGTGTGCGATTTTGTAGTAATAGTAATGATATCGATGATACGTCAATCGTGTACGCTTAATAATTTCAATTGAATTGATAAAACAGCGATTCTGTTGGAGCTTGGTCTCTACTTTAGGATCCCTTTAATTGTAATATAAAAGATTTTTCTTTTTTTATAAATACTATTTTTAATAATAGTTTTTATGTCACAAGATATAGATATTCAAACTAAATCTATAATGCGCAAAAGGATGAAATAACATTGATGATAAAAATATTAACAAGAAATGTTAACTGAGACGTGCAAAATATGATATTTTAACTCTTTGCAATTTTAATTAATACACTGTTGGTTTTGTAGATGAGTTAATTTCTGTTTCTGTCGAAAATTATTCGAGAATGCGGATATAAGGGCGAACAAGCCATTTAGAGAAACGTTTTGAGCGTAATGGTTAACCGATAAAGAGTAATTAGTTATTATTTTATGTTCCACGTAGTTGGCGGTTGAATTTGTCGACCGTATCGCAGTTACGATTGAGCTCGATAAAAACAAAAAAAAATTTTTTCGTTTTTGCGAAAATCGAACTCATATATCCTCGACGTAATTTGCGTACCGCCGATTAGATCGCGACCAAGCTTTACCTTCGGAGATTTTCATTTCGATATAGCGTAACGTTCGCGGCGAATTTTCGCGGAGATATATCCAGCGTCGTTCGCCGTTCGATTTTCGTTCGATTTCGTATCATCGGGCGTTCACATCACAGATCGTAATTTCTGGTACGGCTCATGTATGTACGTATTGTCGATTATATCGCCGAACGGTGTCTGTCGAACGCGGCCGAGCAAATTTTTATTATTGACATCTTGAGTGGATACACATTTCACCGTGCTCGACTTTGAACGCGATCGGCACCAAACGGAATTTAATCAAAATGTAATTTTGAACCGTTGCCAATACGATCTCGATCCGAAGGAAACTTTTGTCATTGATATTCCAAGCGAGAATGCATAGTTATCTAGCCTTAATTTGAACGCTTGCCAATCGCAACCGAAGAAAACTTTTATTATCGATATCTTAAGCCACCGGAATGCACATATTAATTTTGAAACTTTGTCAATCGATCGCAAACGACGTTTTCAATAATTGGAGAGGTCATATCAAACTGTAAACGATAAAAATGAAATTTTTCACAAAAAAAAAGTAAAACTTTTTTTTATATTTAAGGGGAAATACTTTATTCGTTTGGGGCGTTTATTTTCTTTTAAACAAGCATGTAGAATTCTGTTGAACCTTCAATTTTCGTTAATCGTCCTAAGCGAATGCGCATTTTACCTCACTCTGATCGGTAACTTTATTGCGTTATTGTTTTTTGGACAACCATGGCGTTATCAACGCGATGATAACAGCCCGGACGCTTTATTCGAACCGACAAAGAGCCGATAGCACACGGGAGTGTTTTCACGGGGTGCGCGCCACTCGCGATGAAAATCGGGACACGAGAGGCCAGAAGAGGAAAATCGGCACCTTTGTACACGGTCACAGTAGGGCGCGACTATGTGCATCGGGGTAAATATCGATTCGTGGTAAAATACAATCAGTCGCGTTCCACACACACACACCTACGTCGCTGGTCAACGTATATATATATAAACGACAGATACGAATTCGTCGCACAAATTCTTCATTACAGGTCACTGTTAGGTGAATTTAGATCTCTGAACAATTTTGTTCAGTCTTGTTTTCACTCGAACGAAATGTAAGATAATCGTTTGAAAAATACGTGTTGAAAAATAGAAAATAACATGCCAACTAAATATTACATGCAGAAAATAAATAATCTTTATTTTATGTGGAGGATATATAGAATGATGAATTAAAGAGAGAGAGAATACTGTTCGTATTTATATATATACTCTTAGAAAATCCGAAAACTAGGAATTCTTCTCATTCATGGAGGATTATCCAATTAATCCTAACATTATATGAAAATATTCGGATTATTATAATTTTTTATATAAACGTATTGCTCTTTCTCTTTAATTTTTTTTTCTTTTTTGCAAAATACGTATACCCGAGAAATTGGTGTGTGTTGGTGTGTGTTTGTGTGTGGTGCTCATGTTAAAAGTACAGTACGTTTTCTATAGAAAAGAAAAATTTAGAATCCATATTGACGCATTTATAATTACGGTGCCTCGAAATGGATACAACTTTTAATTAAGGCATTCTTCCGTACGGTGCGGCGTTCGCGTTACAATGAAATAAATCAATCGACAAGGGAGATGGAGAGCGTACGGAAATATCGAGGCATTCGAAACATTTCAATTCCACGGAAAGACGGAGTATCTGCGATCGAATTATCTTTTTAATCAAGAAGGTCTCGGCTCGCTTAGCTTTGCAAATTCGGCGATCGTAGAGCGAAGGAAATATATGCCGCGGTCGCGGGACAATTCCTCTCTGCTTCTCTCTTTCTCTCTCCCTCTGTCTCTGTTTCTCTCTCTCTCTCTCTCCCTCCCTCCCTTCAGTTAAAATTCAATCTGACGATGTCGGTAACGCGTCCCGCTCTCGAGCTGACGGTATACGAAATCGGAAAAGGATCGCGCGAATTTTCAGAATTTCATCAAAAATTCAACGGGATTCTCGTGCCGGAGCTTAAACTGATTCCGCCCCACGTGGCCACGATCGTGGCTGCCGCCTCATAACGTTCTCTCGATTCGCTCTTCTAATCTGACGACGACCAGACATATCACGGAGCAAAAAAGTGCTAATTGTCCGATAGTCATTCTGGAGAGATTTTGCATTATGAATTTATCAAATTTTCCTCATGTTCGTTCTTATATATTTTCATTGTAATTTCCCGAAAAATGTTATCTATAAAAATAATTATTAACTAAAAGATCATCTTTTACGAACAATCAAATACGAAACATTTTTTTAAGCTCTTCATACAATTCTTTATTACTTATTTATTACTTGTTTCTAAATTCAGAATAAGAATGACAAACAATAAATTTCTATTATTTCTTTGCACACTTAATTATTTTTAGTGAGTAACTGTTACTCATAATTTATCACTCTTATCGTATGTTTTTGGATATATTTAATTTATTATGCGCTCCTATTTACGCACATTTTTTTATTAATATTTACATTTATTCTTATTGTACGCTTGAAGGGGGTTATCCTTTCAGGATGTACTGAAATTCTCTTTCTTCCTGTCTCTCGAAAAAACCGACAGCATTCACGCGCGAAACGCTTTTGTAATCCAAACTTTGGGTGCGATACGGCGAACGCATCGACGGTTAAATTCTCCACGAGTACTCCCTTTCCTCCCTCTCTCTTTCTCTTGTCCTCTAGTTACCGTTCACTGCAATGAGGAGCCCAACGCGTCGGTACATTTTTCACTGTCTTACGGTCCTCCCGCTATAAATCTTCCCTCGTTTGTGATAGAAGAAGATAGAGAACGGAATCTATTTGCGGATCTATTATTCATCGTTGCGCATTGTCCGGTCCCCAGACGGGGCTCGCGTTTCGCTCGCTCAGCTCGCTCGCACGCTCGTTTCCGCTCCGCTCTCTCGACCTCTCGCGAGAGTTTCGCGAGCTCGCGGATCGGCCGATCGCGAGTCGGAGCGTGAGCGAGAGATTCCGCTCACGTTTCGAAGACGATCCTACGAATGCAGGCGAAACGAAAAATCGGTCCCACGGAGAACTTATGGAGCGCGTCGTGATTCATGCACAAGCTAGAAAAGGTAACGGCAAGGGGGGAGGTTGACGGCAAATGTAAACGGATCTTATCTCGGTCGATGAAGCACGCCGTTCGATATTCCTTTATACATATATATATATATATATGGATATTGTGTGTGTTTGTGTTTATATGTGTACACGCATGCACCACACACATACATACAAACACATCGTATCGTGAATATCAAGATCGGTATAATGGAATTCCTCGTTATATAAATTTCGGTGCACATTTTTCCCACCGCCCATTGATCTTTTCTCTCGCACGCTCCTTCCGATTTTCTCGTCTCTCTCTCTCTCTCTCTTTCTCTTAAAATGCGCGTAGCCTCTTACGCCCGACGTTTTATTCTACTCCCGGTACTCCATCGTTCGTACCATCCCTTCGCGACGCGGAATCGCGGAACGATTCCTCAAACGTTTTCTCCGAGAAAACGAAATTCCATCGATAAAACCGCCGTCGTTTCTCCGAATGATTTTAACTTGTGGAACAAAATGCACCGCGGTGATAAAAAGTGATCCTTCCCCCTCCTCCATCCTTTCCTTTCTCCTCTCTTCCCCTTGTCGATTAACTGTCGTTCCATTCGCTCACTTCGATCGAGAGAATAGTGAGGTAGTTATTCCTTTCCGAGACTTGAAGTTTTCTCTTTTCTCTCTCTCTCTCTCTCTCTCCAACTGTATTACGCTTATCTCACCGCTCTCTTTCCCGCTTGCGATTACGGTTTCTTATTTTTCCTGTTTGTTCTAATAATCGAATAATTCCCCAAGTTCCATCGCGTCTCTTCCGAACCAATTGACAATTCTCGACAATTCTTAATCGCTCATCGCGCGCAATTTTTTCCCTTTATTCCTTGTTTTGTTTCGTGCGCGCGCGATAACCGTCCAAACGGTCTCGTTCAGCGACTATTATCACACGAGCTTGGAATTCGGTAACCGTGCGCATGATTTATCGGGCCGGAAATAGAGTTCACGAGGTTACGCGGTTGTACCTGGCTCGACCATAAACAATCGTTGGCGTCGAAAAATTTGGGCGCACCAACGATCCGGTGCATTTATCGGCGAGGTCCGGTGGCCCCATTTTGTCCGCACACCCGGTACCGTATCTCTCTCTTTCCTTCCTCTCCTCTCTCTCTCTCTCTCTCTCTCACTCTCACTCTCACTCTCACTCTCTCACTTGTTCGCTTATGTATTATGCATTGGCGTCTCTAATATCGGTGCTACGTGCTATTGATTTAACGCTACTTACGTATGCGCGTTAATTTCGTTATACCACGCGTGCCAAATATTTTGTGCGAGACTACACATCCTGGAATGTATTAAAGCCGACTGGATTATGCTGTCCTTGCACGAGACGCCAATCTTAGCTTCGATCAATTCAGTTTGTTTGCAAAAGATTATCTTTTGTGATTTATCTTCCATTATCCTTGTTTATCTTTTTATTGTGGATTATGATAATTAGTTATTCAACTTGATCTTGTTTTTATCTCTTATGTGTATCCACATATAATTATTCTATATTGGATATATATTTGGATTTTTAATCCGCGCGACCATAGATTAACTTTTTCTTCTATAGCTAATTTATATTTATAATGGATAGATATAGAAGAAGTAAATTCAATCCATTATCGGTGAAATTTCGCTTTCTAAAATGCTTTCTGAATGATTTCTACTCCGTAACATGGAGATAATCTTACTCAGAGCGAACTGATATATCAAATTATGACGTAACAACATTTTAAAGTTGAAGACGTGTACGAAGCTCTTCAAGATTCATGCAACACGGTGTACCGTTCACTCTAGTATTCCATTACTCCGAATATATTGCGTAATTGCGGCAGGCAAAAAGTGATGTTGGAAGGGAGGTATCCCGTGACAGTCCCGTCATACCACCGTCGCGCATTGTATAAAGTCATATCCATACATGAATACCAATTAAGATCGAGCTTGCATAAGCAAACGATTAAAACTATATATTCGCACATTTTAAGTATACATGATCCAAGCAGCGTAGCAGACCAGGAATCTATGCAGCTACGCCTAAACCGTTTCATAAGAAGCTACTTTGATACCTTTTCCAAAAAACTCGTGATTTTTATTTGCAACTTTACATGCAAGAGCTCGTCGCGTAAGCTACATTTAAAATCAACTACCTTTCCCGTTACAAGATCACGCTTGTATTTCTCGTTCCACCGGAAGATGCCGGATTACGTTATCCATTCCAGACCTGCAGAGCTGAATGTGCACGTGACGTATAAAGCAAATCGAGAGCTCCGTTCTCGCGCCGTGTACATTTTCCGTTTATCTTTCTTTTTTTTTTCTTCTTCCTCTTTTCGAGATTTCCGCATCACCGAGCGGCCCATCTCGAAATTCACCCGACGGGAAAAGGAGGCGCGCGCACCAATCCTTTCGGTAAATAATTTTCGCTGGGCGGAAGGGGCCGCTTAAAGCCGACGGGAGCAGAGATTTTCTCCGATTAATTTCCGCCTCCGTCCTCGCCGCTCACGCTCGTCGTTCCCGCGCCCGGCGTGGTTCTTAGTTTCGAGTTCACCGGGGCGTATCGCATCTCTTCCTCCTCCCCCGAATTCTCTCCTCCGGGTTGTCATCATTCTCTCCCTCCTTCCCTTTTTCTCGTACTTCTGTCTTCCTTTTGTATTATGCATTCAGGTTATTCGTTATTTATAAGTATTGCCTTTAAACTTTTTCAGACCTTATTGCTCGCGGAAGTTAGCCAACGCCGCGGGTAATACAAGTATGATTTATCCTCGCCTCGTCTCTGACCTCGTTCGTGCCGTTCCCACTTACGAAACGCGCGGCATTTTCACTGTCAAGAAACATTTGTGCGCTATCCTCCTTCGAACCTCCGTAAGT
This sequence comes from Trachymyrmex cornetzi, assembly GCF_001594075.2. Taxonomy (NCBI): domain Eukaryota; kingdom Metazoa; phylum Arthropoda; class Insecta; order Hymenoptera; family Formicidae; genus Trachymyrmex; species Trachymyrmex cornetzi. The sequence goes on from NW_017298173.1 coordinate 387,274, forward strand.
TTGAGATGTAAATGGAAGTGATTTTGACAGGTTTTTTTCCTTTATTAATAGAGTGCAAGTTTAGAGGTCGAAAGCAATCTTTGATATATCGTGAGAGCTGTCAGAAATAAGAGAAAATATTTTTGTGCGATTTTTGAGAGCGGAAAGAAAAATGTGTCTAAAAATAAAAAAGAAAAATATATTTTTCATTTTTATAATTTCTTTTTTTGCGACACTTTGATAATATCGCGTTCAACATGGTATGTCGAGGTAGTTTCTGTCGCGTTAAACGTCAGAGGTCGATGGTGAAAAAAAGAAGAGCGCTCTCCGATTAATTTCCGTTTCTCGATCTTCCGTGCAAAGCGCGTCCGGCTATTTTCGGACTCGACGAGGCGTGTTATACATTCGACGTATTATTGCCGCCCGTCGTACCGTAGAATTTGCGTTCATCTCTCATCGGAACTTTTGACAATTTACAGTTATTAATCCTTCGTTTGTAATCTAGATTTTTTGGCGCAAATAAAATTTCACTCTCAAATTGCTTCCAAATAAAGAAAGACAATCCGATTCGTTCAGCGCTAAGTTATTACATTTTTAAACAAATTTCCATTTTTTCCTCATTTTTCAATTTTTTAAATTTCAATTTTTACTACATAAAAATATAACATTTGAGTTAAAAAAAAAACTATTTGGTAATGTAATAGAGTAACCTTGAATTTTTCCGCATTTTTTTTGAAAACCTAGAATAATAAAAAACTTGGGCTGAACAAGAAAATGCTAAACAGGTTAAAATTAAATCAATATGTAATGTATTAACATAATTTAATATGTAATTAAAATTATTCTTTCGCTCGTAGAAAATCGTAGGTTTCTCGACAGTTGTAATTATGTTCACGTTTACGTCGGAACGAATCTATTAATTCAATTAAGTTTTAGCGTTGTCACTGTATCCGTATTAAGCTGTCGAGTAATGATGAAGGAATGACGTTGGAAAATCAGTCAGATTAACGTGAAAAACTCGCTCCCTAAGTAGAAAATATATAGTGATTGCACACAACTACTTCCTGAACCTGAATGGTCGAGAGAGTTAGTAGATTAAGTTGACGTGAATAGAGGCGACTCGGTGAGAGCATGGTGTTAAGATAAAATGATCTGATTCAGTTTCTTTCTCTCCGATTCCATTCACGCACCTTCGCTACATCTCATTCTGCCTCAGATAGGACGCGGCGCACGGTCACTACAATAATTGCTGCTTACGCGATTTGATCTCCCTCGGCACGGAAAAGATCGAGGTCTACCAACAAAAAGTAATGCTCTACGCCGATTAATTTCCATCTCCACCTCTCTTTCTCTCCTCGCTTTCGCTCTTTCCCCATAGCGTGCTCGTTCGCGCGAACGCGCGAGCGTGTTTTCGAGTCTGCCGAGGCATATTATACTCGCGACGCATCGTCGTGCTCCGCCGCCCCCGCCGCCATCATCCCCTTTCCGTTTCTCGTCCCCCAAGCCACCCGTCGTCCCTCGTTCGCCGATCCCGAATTCGTTATAACCAGCCGAGAGCCACGCAACCGTAACTTCGCAGGATACGATGTACGCTACAGAGAGCTCGACTAAATCAAATTTACAAGCTGCTGAGTGTTTCCCTCCCTCCCCCCCTTCGCTCTTCCTCCTCCTCCTCCTCCTGCTCCTCCTCTTCCTCCTCCTCCTCCTCCTCCTCGCGCCCGTCTACAGCCGCTTTTCTGCCGCCCCCCCAGTCCGGTATCCTCCGCACCGACGACTACGTGTTCCGGCTTATACTGCGGCCCGAACCGCTATTTTCGTCAGAAGTCATTTAAAAGTTTTTCATGCCGCCGTCTGCGCGCCAAAGTAGACTCTGAATTATTTATTCGGTGCCGGCTGCGCCCGGGTGTGCACGCGTCGCGTTCGTCGGGGGTTACGGTCATTATTTCCACGGCCGATCGCATTATGTGCAACCGCGTTGCAGCACCTTTCCCGACGGGCGAGATGTAGGAAATGAGAAGCCGAAAACTTTTATGGGTATCCGATGGACGTCATAGAGCCACTTCCTTTGCGTCTTAATCGGCTCGGGCTGAGTATATACGATGTGGTTATTGCTATTGCATATTACATCGCATGGAAGTAACTCAGGAAGGTATAATTTAACGCTGTAAGATATTTCCCCCGATGGATCATTATTTAAGCATTATTGAATAGATATGATCGAACTGTAAGTGATTGAAATGAATTATTTAACGATGATTATGAATTATCGAAAATATTGTTTAAAGTCAACAGAAATAAAACAATGGTTTGCTAATAACAATGGTAAAGGAATATAGAAACAGAAATGTAATGGATAAAAGAATGGAATTAATACATGAGTGCACGGTTTGTAATTAAAATTTATGCGGTTTGTGAATAACTATGAGTATAATATTTATGCCCAAGAAATTCGCCTATTTTAGTGATACATGATTATTACAGAAATCGATTGATAATATTATGGAATAATATTATTACCGGTGATAGAGATACAGATACAATTATGTATATTGATAGGAAGGAAGAGCGAGTTTTAACAATGATAATGTTGAATATGCGTTCAACTGTTATAAATAGATGTAAATTTCAATTAATAAATAGTTGTAATGCAAATAATTAATTCACTAAAAATATGTATGAGAATATAATAATAAATTATTTTATAAATACTACCGATTCTCTCTTTCTTACAATCGTACAATTATATATGCATTTTGTTTATAAATTATTGTTAATAAATTTTAAACGCGGTAATAGCAAGAGATTATTGAATATTTATAAAAAATTTTATTTGTTGATAGAATTTGATGTACCTATGATAGATACTACTTAAATTCAATTAATAACCGAGACGGACAGATATTATATACGATAATTTTTTGTTTTGCACAAAATTTGATAGCAATGTATTAGTAAGATGTTAAAAGTATATATACAGGTCCCGAATTTAAATGTTAAAACTTCGGGGAAATATATAGTATAAATCGATAGTATAGTAGTAGGTAGAGTAATAATGGAAAGGGACCATATATCAGAGAGAGAGTTCCTGTATACCTAATCAAAGAGTCACTTAAATCTAAAGAGTTCTGATTCTCGCTAAATCAGTAGATATGGATTACGAAATGTTCCATATAATACGGGATGCAAAGATTTGAACTCGTGACTTGCCGGTTACGAGTCTATCGTTCTCACGGAGCCCTATGGCATCTCACAGGAGGTCGATAAAGAAAAAAAAATCCTTAGGGATATGCTCGTTTTTGCTTCGTTCTGGAAAAAATCGCAAAAAAAGGACAAAACGTAGTATTCATTTTTGTACTTATTTATTATTCATTCATATTTATTTCACTTTGTCACTTTCTTTAATATAGATATTATTTAAAATGTGGACCTCTCGCAGCAATAGGTTTGTTTTTTAGCTGAATTTTTTGCACAGTTTAGGTTTTTATCCTCTTGAACGTGAAAAGAAAAATAGAAAAGAACCATTCAAGGAGTTCGTAAAAAGAATGGGCCTATTGACTCGTCCGGTATTTTTCTGTTCGAAAATCGACACGCGTATATACCTACTTTTGCACCATCTCTGAAATATTATCGTCACAAAAATCATACGGGAAAACAATATTTCTTTTTTTAACAATAGCTATTTTTTTAAGAAAGTTACATTAAGGAAATGATGTGAATAAATTGGCGTGAATAAGTAAATACAAAAATAAAAATACGTTTTGTCTTTTTTAGGGATTTTCTTCAAAATGAAGCAAAAACGAGTATATCTCTAAACTTTTTTTGTTAATTTATTGATCCCCTATATTCTCTCAAAGTTTTGACATTTAAATTCGGAACACCCTGTATATATACTTGATAATAATTACGTAATATTTTCAATCTCTATGATTGAAATCGTATTTAATTATTGCTCAGTTTCCGTTCAGTGCTTCATGAATCTCTGTTCCATAAATCGTTATATTTAGAATTCGCTGTGTCGCGCTATCTCTTTAATACGATTGAATCTTTCGTTTATCAATCTTCCAATAGATGAGTTAATCAGTATTTTATGAAATGGTGTTTCCTGAGTTTGAGATTATTTGAAGATTATTATAAATTATTGTAAGTTATAAGCAGAGCGGATTGATGGATGTTTGTGGAATTGTATAACTGTTGATTAATCGTCGAATAATAACAGATTATGAATAGTCAGGTATCGACAGTTTACAAGCTGGTATTGGTACTCTCGGATAATCGATGCTTTTTCTGAACTACAATATACATCACCTAGGAAAGGAGAAGATTAATAGCAATCTGTATTTTGCAAGAATAACAATGTTGATTACTATAAAGCCGTTTCTGTTAATATTTTTTTTGTGTAGCTTTTATTACTATTTTAAATACAAGAATAGTATATATCTTTCTAACATTTCGAAATTATTATATATCATGATAAACATTCGATATTATACGCTCTATATTATTCATAAGAAATTAATAAATATATACATTTGAAAAATAAAAATTGTAGGATCGATATTAAAATGCGTTAATATTTTAAAAAGAACTTAACTTAATTCTTAATATAGTCGTTTAGATATCATGATGATTATTAGAAATAAAAATATATTCCAATCACAAGAAATAATCACCGTTTACCGAACGTTTTATTTTGGTCGGTTCTCTGTTGAGGAATAAATTCAATCTAAAGTAATTATTAAACTACTACTAGTTACCAAAGAGATATAACTAAGTTTAGTTAAAGATGGAAAAAAAGAAATAAAGTTAAGCTACAGTAGAAAAAGGGTAACTCCAACTGGAGCTTCATTACAAGCAACGAGTTGCTTCCCAACTCTAATCTTGTATTAAGTAGCTATCAGAAAAAAATTGATATCTTTTAGCATCAAATATTGATAGCATTGTTAATAAAAAAATATTTCTTTCTTTTATCGTTAATATGAACGGATATCATGTCGCCGTCTTATTATAAAGTACGACCCGTGTAACGTAAGAAGAGCACGTTTGCGTTTCTTTCTGGTTGTGCAAACGAGTAAACTTGGGAACATGCATGATTAGCATACAGCTGGTCATACTACGAAGCATATATACAGCGCATGCATATGCATCGCGTAGGCTGGAATTAGCTTGAAATGTTTAATTGAACGAGCATCATCGACGTGCAAGTCTGTTCGCCGTCGCCGATTGATGTATTGCATAAACATGGTGCTCAACCAAATCGACGCTCACTTTAATAATATTGGCAAGTTATAGCTAGACATGCGGGCTGACAAATCGGTCAAGTATTCTTCCAATTTAATTTATGATGACTCGATAATTTTAAAAAGCGGTGAATATAATTAACATTTTTTTTTTATTTCCAATTAACGAATTGATTGAATCGTCTTACTACTAATTTTGATTGCATAAAATGTGAAAATAAAAAGAATAAAAAATTAGAACATTAAATTATGTAAAATAATTAACAATGTAAGTTATTTAAAAAAATTGCATTTTATCGGTTAACGTACAACTTCTCTTTATGCAATGACGCAGAGAGAATTTACATTATACAAGCTCCACAAGCGTATACGCACGAAGCGACATGCGTGGGGATGAACGAGAGACTAACAGGGACGGATAAAGCAAAAACCTGGTCCATGATAAATGTCCCGACACCCATCACGGCGCAACATCACGGCGTATCCCTCAAAACAGAGCTACAATCGCGGCCTCTCGTAACCATTATGCTAAAATGCAATCTCCTGATAACCACAGTCGCGCCATCGCGGAGCTTAATCTCACCTATCTCTGTACAGCCGTCGGGGAACGGAAACAAAATGGGAATGAGAGACTGGTTCCGCCTGGCCGGATGATTCGGGATAAAGAGGGCGGAATTGGGAATGTAGAAGGGATGGCAAAGAGAGACACAAATCCAGAGGAATAGGAGGAGAGAGAGAGAGAGAGAGAGAGAGAGAGAGAGAGAGAGAGAGAGAGAGAGAGAGAG